>NW_024470872.1:0-62500 GCF_017639515.1 Carcharodon carcharias | reverse complement strand
GGAGTTCCAGGATTTTGTCCGTGTGGTGTACGTACACCCACGGCGCTGTTAGGGAGGGAGTTCCAGGATTTTGTCCGTGTGGTGTAGGTACACCCACAGCGCTGTTAGGGAGGGAGTTCCAGGATTTTGTCCGTGTGGTGTAGGTACACCCATGGCGCTGTTAGGGAGGGAGTTTCAGGATTTTGTCCATGTGGTGTAGGGACACCCACGGCGCTGTTAGGGAGGGAGTTCCAGGATTTTGACCCGGCGACAGTGAAGGAACGGCCGATATATTCCCAAGTCGGGTTGGTGAGCGGCTCGGGAGGGGGAACTTGCAGGTGGTGGTGTTCCCCATGTGTCTGCTGCCCTCGTCCTTCTAGACGGTAGAGGTGGTGGGTTTGGGCGGCGCTGTCGAAGGAGCCCTTGGCGAGTTGCTGCAGTCCATCTTGTAGATGGTACACACACTGCTGCCCCTGTGCGTCGGTGGTGGTGGGGGAGGGAGTGAATGTTTGTGGATGGGGTGCCCCATCGAGCGGGGGCTGCTTTGTCCTGGACGGTGTCGAGCTTCTCGAGTGTTGTGGGAGCCGCACTCATCCAGGCAAGTGGGGAGTGTCCCATCACACTCCTGACTTGTGCCTTGTAGATGGTGGACAAGCTTTGGGGGGGGGAGTCAGGAGGTGAGTGACTCTCCGCAGGATTCCCAGCCTCTCTGACCTGCTCTTGTAGCCACAGTGTTTATATGGCTGGTCCCAGTTCAGTTTCTGGTCAATGGTAACCCCCGGGGGGGATTCACTGATGGTGATGCCAATGAATGAGTAGAGAGAGAGGGAGATGGAGAAAGAGGGAGAGGGAGTTGGGTAGAGAGAGAGAGACAGAGAAGAGCTCTCCGATTTCTCCAGAGATAGTTACCGCCCATCAACATCGGAAATCGCTCCACAACCAATGAAGGACCTTCCTTTTTGAAGTGTGGTCACTGTTGTTATAGAGGAAACGCGGGACCCTCCGACAGTGCAGCACTCCCTCAGCACTGACCCTCCGACAGTGCGGCTCTCCCTCAGCACTGACCCTCTGACAGTGCGGCACTCCCTCAGCGCTGACCCTCCGACAGTGCGGCTCTCCCTCAGCACTGACCCTCCGACAGTGCGGCACTCCCTCAGCACTGACCCTCCGACAGTGCGGCTCTCCCTCAGCACTGACCCTCCGACAGTGCGGCTCTCCCTCAGCAGGGGCACTGATGGTTGTCAGCCTGGATGATGGGGTAAAACTTAATGGAGTTGGTTGGGGGGTGGGGGGGGGAGGGGGCATGTGTTGGGGGAGGGGTGGGTGGGTGTTCACCTACCATGACCTGGTCTCAGAGGTCAAGTGCGCACCATCGAGGGACAGAGGCAGCCCTGTTGTTCTGTTAAAGACCTGATATTTACCTCATGGACACAGTTGAAGAGCTCCCAGTCATACTCGGTCAGGTGATTGGCCAGTTCCTTGGAGCTGAAGACCTCTAGGGTTGTGTGGGTACCTGAGCTTGGCTGCTGCTGCTCTGGGTGTGGAGCCTAAGGAACATTGACTTCCCATTAGATCGGTAACCCACTGAGCCTGGAATCGACAGATCGAGTTGACAACAGACAAAGGGAGAGTCCAGCCAGGGGTCGCTATGGGAATGTGCAAGAGGTAGTGCAGCAAGGCCTGGAGAAGGGACAACGTTAGATCAGGCAAGGCGAGTGGGATATTGGGTTGGCTGAATGAGAGGTTGGGAGATGGATGATGGTGGGAGTTAGATCATATTGAGGACAATGAGTGCGATGAGTGGGAGAGTTCGATGTGGAATTGGGGGGAGCTCGATGTTGAGTTGGGGAGAGTTCGATGTTGGGTTGGGGAGAGTTCGGTGTTGGGTTGGGGAGAGTTCGGTGTTGGGTTGGGGAGAGTTCGGTGTTGGGTTGGGGAGAGTTCGGTGTTGGGTTGGGGAGAGTTTGGTGTTGAGTTGGGGAGAGTTCGGTGTTGAGGTGGGGAGAGTTCGATGTTGAGTTGGAGAGAGTTTGGTGTTGAGGTGGGGGGAGTTCGATGTTGAGGTGGGGAGAGTTTGGGGAGAGTTTGACAGTGAGCTGGGCAGCTTAGATGTGGAGTTGGGGGGGGTTAGACGTGGAGCTGCGGGGCGGGTTAGACGTGGAGCTGGGGGGGTGGAGTTAGACGTGGAGCTGGGGGGGTGGTTAGACGTGGAGCTGGGGGGGGGTAGTTAGACGTGGAGCTGGGGGGGGTGGTTAGACGTGGAGCTGGTGGGGGTGGTTAGACGTGGAGCTGGGGGGTGCGGTTAGACGTGGAGCTGGGGGGTGCGGTTAGACGTGGAGCTGGGGGGCGTGGTTAGACGTGGAGCTGGGGGGGAGTTAGACGTGGAACTGGGCGGGTTAGACACTGAGCTGGGGGGGGGGTGGTTAGACACTGAGCTGGGTGAACCTCTCCAGATAACTGAGACATTTACCAGTGTTTCTCTCTGTTCTCTGGTACAGAAGTAGAGACGATCGTTCAGCCCCATTGATGTATAAACACATCGATCATTTGGCCTCAGTTCCACCATGTCTGGGAGAGAAACATTCAGGGTCATTCCTTCACATTGAGCTGATCGGAAGAACATTGAGAAACAGGAGGAGGAGGAGGCCACTCTGCCCCTCGAGCCTGCTATCCCCCATTCAACAAGGTCACGGCTGATCTCAACTCCACTTTCCTGCCTGTCCTTCCCCCCCCATAACCCTCGACTCCCTCGTCGATCAGAAACCCGTCTAACTCGGCCTCGAATATATTCACTGACCCGGCCTCCGCTGCTCTCTGTGGGGGGTGCGGCGGGGGGAGAGAATTCCACAGACTGACCACCCTCTGAGAGAAGAAATTCCTCCTCGTCTCCGTCTTCAATGGGAGACCCCTTATTCTGAAACTGTGCCCCCTCCTCCACCCCCTCGTTCTAGATTCCCCCATGAGTTGGGGGGAGGGGAAACATTCTCCCAGCATCCACTCTACAATCCCAGCTCTTCCCATCTATCCCAAGTGAACCGAGTCCCTCATCCTGGGCACCATTCTCATGAATCTCTCCCAATCCCTCTCCAAGGCCCTCACCTTCTCCCACAGTTGTAGACTGGCTGCAATCCTCCAGGGGTGGCTGAAATAGTCTTTTATAAAGTTCCCCGTGAGTTGCTTACTTGAAGTCCAACTCTTTGAGTGGAGAGTAATGGTCTGCCCCTTCCCCTCCCCCAGAATGCGGAGATTGACTAATCTTTCACAGGCATCTCTGGCTAAGCCAATGATTGTTAACCAACGTGACACCCACAGCACTGTTAGGGAGGGAGTTCCAGGATTTTGTCCGTGTGGTGTAGGTACACCCACAGCGCTGTTAGGGAGGGAGTTCCAGGATTTTGTCTGTGTGGTGTAGGTACACCCACGGCGCTGTTAGGGAGGGAGTTCCAGGATTTTGTCCGTGTGGTGTAAGTACACCCACGGCGCTGTTAGGGAGGGAGTTCCAAGATTTTGTCCGTGTGGTGTAGGTACACCCACAGCGCTGTTAGGGAGGGAGTTCCAGGATTTTGTCCCGTGTGGTGTAGGTACACCCACAGCGCTGTTAGGGTAGGAGTTCCAGGATTTTGTCCGTGTGGTGTAGGTATACCCACGGCGCAGTTAGGGAGGGAGTTCCAGGATTTTGTCCCGTGTGGTGTAGGTACACCCACAGCGCTGTTAGGGAGGGAGTTCCAGGATTTTGTCCGTCTGGTGTAGGTACACCCACGGCGCTGATAGGGAAGGAGTTCCAGGATTTTGTCCCCGTGTGGTGTAGGTACACCCACAGCGCTGTTAGGGAGGGAGTTCCAGGATTTTGTCCCGTGTGGTGTAGGTACACCCACGGCGCTGTTAGGGAGGGAGTTCCGGGATTTTGACCCGGTGACAGTGAAGGAACGGCCGATATATTCCCAAGTCGGGATGGTGAGTGACTCGAGAGGGGAACTTGCAGGTGGTGGTGTTCCCCATGTGTCTGCTGCCCTCGTCCTTCTAGATGGTAGAGGTCGTGGGTTTGGGCGGCGCTGTCGAAGGAGCCCTTGGTGAGTTGCTGCAGTGCATCTTGTAGATGGTACACACACTGCTGCCCCTGTGCGTTGGTGGTGGTGGAGGGTGTGAATGTTTGTGGATGGGGTGCCCCATCGAGCGGGGGCTGCTTTGTCCTAGATGGTGTCGAGCTTCTCGAGTGTTGTGGGAGCCGCACTCATCCAGGCAAGTGGGGAGTGTCCCATCACACTCCTGACTTGTGCCTTGTAGATGGTGAACAGGCTTTGGGGGGGGCAGTCAGGAGGTGAGTGACTCTCCGCAGGATTCCCAGCCTCTGACCTGCTCTTGTAGCCACAGTGTTTATATGGCTGGTCCCAGTTCAGTTTCTGGTCAATGGTAACCCCCAGGATGTTGATAGTGGGGGATTCAGCGATGGTAATGCCATTGAATGTCAAGGGGCGATGGTTGGATTCTCTCTTGTTGGAGAGATGGTCATTGCCTGGCACTTGTGTGCTGCGAATGTTACTTGCCACTCGTCAGCCCCGAGCCTGGATATTGTCCAGGTCTTGCTGCATTCGGACATGCGCTGCTTCAGTATCTGTGGAGTTGTGAATGGTGCTGAATATTGTGTAATCTGGGCGGCGCTGTCGAAGGAGCCCTTGGCGAGTTGCTGCAGTGCATCTTGTAGATGGTACACACACTGCTGCCCCTGTGTGTTGGTGGTGGTGGAGGGAGTGAATGTTTGTGGATGGGGTGCCCCGTCGAGCGGGGCTGCTTTGTCCTGGACGGTGTCGAGCTTCTCGAGTGTTGTGGGAGCTGCTCTCATCCAGGCGAGTGGGAAGTGTCTCATCTCACCTCTGACTTGTGCCTTGTAGATGGTGGACAGACTTTGGTGGGGGGGAGTCAAACATCCCCACTCCTGACCTTATGATGGAAGGAAGGTCATTGATGAAGCAGCTGAAGATGGTTGGGCCGAGGACACTAACCCTGAGGGACTGCTGCAGTGATATCCTGGAGCTGAGATGACTGACCTCCAACAACCACCATCGTCTTCCTTTGTGCTGGGTATGACTCCAACCAGCCGAGAGTTTTCCCTCTGATTCCCATTGTCTTCAGTTTTGCCCGGGGTGTAAACATTGTGCAATGGTCAGCGAACATCAGCCCAGTTCTGACCGTCCGGTGGAGGGGAGGTCATTGATGGAGCAGCTGATGGTTTGCCCGCTGGTTGGTGTCGGGCTCCCCGAGTGTTGGGTCTGGACTTACCCCCAGCTGAGCTCAGCTGCACCATAACGTGTCCCCCTTGGTCCACACAATCCTCCTCCAGGATAGAGATCAGGTCCTGCACAGATGTGTCCACGGGCATCAGCAACTGAATCTGGGAATGGTCCGCGCGGTGTATCTGATAGACAACTGGGGAAGAGAGAGAGAGAGACAAGGGAAGAAGGAAGGGTCAGGAGGACAGGGGAACGAGGTGTTTCCTGTCTGACCCGACACACCAGACAAGAGAGCATTTCCCATAATAAATAGTGCCACACTGTCGGAGGGTCAGCACTGAGGGAGAGCCGCACTGTCGGAGGGTCAGTGCTGAGGGAGCGCCGCACTGTCGGAGGGTCAGAGCCAAGGGAGCGCCGCACTGTGGGAGGGTCAGTGCTGAGGGAGAGCCGCACTGTCAGAGGGTCAGTGCTGAGGGAGAGCCGCACTGTCGGAGGGTCAGCGCTGAGGGAGAGCCGCACTGTCGGAGGGTCAGCGCTGAGGGAGAGCCGCACTGTCGGAGGGTCAGCGCTGAGGGAGCGCCGCACTGTAGGAGGGTCAGCGCTGAGGGAGCGCCGCACTGTCCGAGGGTCAGTGCTGAGGGAGCGCCGCACTGTGGTAGGGTCAGCGCTGAGGGAGCGCCGCGCTGTGGGAGGGTCAGTGCTGAGGGAGCGCCGCACTGTGGTAGGGTCAGCGCTGAGGGAGTGCCGCGCTGTGGGAGGGTCAGTGCTGAGGGAGCGCCGCACTGTCGGAGGGTCAGTGCTGAGGGAGCGCCGCACTGTCGGAGGGTCAGCGCTGAGAGAGCGCCGCACTGTCGGAGAGTCAGCGCTGAGGGAGAGCCGCACTGTCGGAGGGTCAGCGCTGAGGGAGCACTGCGCTGCCGGAGGGTCAACATTGAGGGGGAGCCGCACTGTCGGAGGGTCAGCGCTGAGGGAGCACTGCGCTGCCGGAGGGTCAACATTGAGGGGGAGCCGCACTGTCGGAGGGTCAGCGCTGAGGGAGCACTGCGCTGCCGGAGGGTCAACATTGAGGGGGAGCCGCACTGTCGGAGGGTCAGTGTTGTTTGACCATGTGATGGTGGGAGGAGGTATTTAACCTACTTTCACTGCTTGCCCTTAACCGCTGGGTGTTCACAGCATTATCTTCCAGACTTGTAAACCTGTTCAAACTGTTCCTGAGCTGTGGAAGGATTGAGAGATTGGTAATGCTTCCAACAGGAATATTATCCATCCTAGGGTGCACAGCCCAAAATATAAACACTCCCAGGACAGGTACAGCACAGGGTTAGATACAGAGTAAAGCTCACCCTACACTGTCCCCATCAAACACTCCCAGGACAGGTACAGCACGGGGTTAAATACAGAGTAAAGCTTCCTCTACACCGTCTCCATCAAACATTCCCAGGACAGGTACAGCACGGGGTTAGATACAGAGTAAATCTCCCTCTACACTGTCCCCATCAAACATTCCCAGGACAGGTACAGCACGGGGTTAGATACAGAGTAAATCTCCCTCTACACTGTCCACATCAAACATTCCCAGGACAGGTACAGCACGGGGTTAGATACAGAGTAAATCTCCCTCTACACTGTCCACATCAAACATTCCCAGGACAGGTACAGCACGGGGTTAGATACAGAGTAAAGCTCTCTCTACACCGTTCCCGGCACACACAAACCGTGGAGGGTATCTCGCGCTCCTGTCGAAAGTTGGTACTCACTTTCATTAGTGGGGTTGTGTTGGTCACGTTTTCTGTTGTGCTGTGAGGAGAGAGAGGAGCTGGTTTAATCTCCCAACACGTGTAGCGATTCCCCTGATGGAGGCTTCCCTCCACCTATCCCCTCCGTCACAGAGACCACCCAGTGCCAGCTCCCTCGCAGTCCCCAACTGCTCCCCTGCCCTCAGCTCATCGGCTGTGGAGAACCTCGTCCCTACTTGCGACCCCTTGAGCCTGCCTCGCCATCCAAAACCGATCGTGGCTGATTGTCCACCTCAACGCCACTTATCCCCCTTCCTATCCCCGCGTCCCTCGGTGCCCTCAATCTCCAGAAATCCTCCATCTTGGACATGCTCAGTGACTGAGGCCCCTACAGCCTTCCCTGGGGTAAAGAATTCCAAAGACTCACCACCCTCTGAGTGAAGAAAACCCTCCTCAACTCAAGTCTTTAAATGGTCCTCCCCTTAACCCTGAGACTCAGTCCCCCCTGGGTCTAAAACCCACCCACCCCACCCCCTCCAACCCCAACCCAGGGACACATCCTCCCTACATCTACCCTGTCACCCCCTGTAAGAATTCTCTACGTTTCAATCAGATCCCCTCTCATTCCCCTAAACTCCAGTGAATACAGGCCGAGTCGGCCCAGTCTCTCCTCATTCGACAATCCTGCCATCCCATGAATCGGTCTGGTGAACCTTCGCTGCTCTCCCTCTAGGGGCAAGTATATCCTTCCTTAGGTAAAAACAAAAAAAAAACTGCGGATGCTGGAAATCCAAAACAGAAACAGGATTACCTGGAAAAACTCAGCAGGTCTGGCAGCATCGGCGGAGAAGAAAAGAGTTGACGTTTCGAGTCCTCATGACCCTTCGACAGAACTTGAGTGAATCCAAGAAAGGGGTGAAATATAAGCTGGTTTAAGGTGTGTGTTTGTTGGGGTGGGTGGGGGGGGGTGGTGTTTGGGTGGTGGGGAGAGAAGTGGAGGGGGTTGGTGTGGTTGTAGGGACAAACAAGCAGTAATAGAAGCAGATCATCAAACGATGTCACAGACAACAAAACAAAAGAACACATAGGTGTTAAACAAAAACAGAATTACCTGGAGGTGTTAAAGTGTTAAAGTTGGTGATATTATCTAAACGAATGTGCTAACGATCTGCTTCTATCACTGCTTGTTTGACCCTACAACCACACCAACCCCCTCCACTTCTCTCCCCCCACCCAAATCCCAAATCCACCCCCCCCCCACCCCCCACACACACCTTAAACCAGCTTATATTTCACCCCTTTCTTGGATTCACTCAAGTTCTGTCGAAGGGTCGTGAGGACTCGAAACGTCAACTCTTTTCTTCTCCGCTGATGCTGCCAGACCTGCTGAGTTTTTCCAGGTAATTCTGTTTTTGTTATCCTTCCTTAGGTAGGGAGGCCCAAACTGCCCACACAATACTCCAGGTGTGGTCTCACCAAGATCCTGTACAGCTGCAGTCAGACATCCTCGCTCCTGTACTCAAGTCCTCTCACAATGAAGGCCAACATACCAATTGTCTCCCTAGCTGCTTGCTGCACCTGAATGCTACCTTTCAGTGACTGGTGAACAAGGACACCCAGGTCCCTTTGGACATCAACACTCCCCACCCTCTCGCCATTGAAAAAACGCTCTGCATTTTCCTACCAAAGTGGATAACCCTCAGGCACGTTCACGTTTTGTGCTGTCTGCCACGGTCTTGCCCATTCCCTTCGCCAGTCCGAACCCCCTTGAAAAGCCTCCTTTGTATCCTCCTCCAAAACTCTCCTTCTCGCCTAGTTTTGTCTCATCAGCCAAACTGGGAAATATTACACTTGGGTCCCCACATCTTAAACCATTGATATAGATTGGGAACAGCACTGCCCCTTGCGGTAGCCCATCGGTAACAGTCTGCCTGACGCCCTGAGAATGACCTGTTCATTCCAGCTCTCCGGCTTCTGTCTGGTCACCTCAATTCTCAGCCCAGGCGAGTCTGTCACCACCCCCCAATCCCACACGCGCCCCAGTTTTATTTTTTATGTGATTTGGACAAGCCGAGTGAGTGGGCAAAGGCGTGGCAGATGCAGTTTAATGTGGATCAATGTGAGGTTATCCACTTTGGTAGCAAAAACAGGAAGGCAGGTTATGATCTGAGTGGCTATAAATTGAGAGAGGGGAATGTGCAACCAGACCTGGGTTGTCCTCGTACACCAGTCACTGAAGGTTAGCACTGCAGGTCCCGCAGGCGGTAAAGGCAGCCAATGCTATGTTGGCCTTCATAGACAGAGGATTCAGGTACAGGAACAGGGATGTCTTGCTGCAATTGTACAGGGTCTTGGTGAGACCACACCTGGAATACTGTGCGCAGGTTTGGTCTCCTTATCTGAGGAAGGATGTACTTGCTATAGAGGGAGAGCAGCGACTGATTCCTGGGATGGTGGGACTGACATATGAGGAGAGATTGAGTCGATTAGGATTATATTCGCTGGAGTTCAGAAGAATGAGGGGGAATCTCATCGAAACCTATAAAATTCTAACAGGACTAGACAGGGTAGATGCAGGAAGGATGTTCCTGATGGTGGGGGTGGGGGGAGTCCAGAACCAGGGGTCACAGTCTGAGGATGCGGGGTAGACCATTTAGGACTGAGATGAGGAGAAATGTCTTCACCCAGAGAGTGGTGAGCCTGTGGGATTCACTACCACAGAAAGTAGCTGAGACCAAAACATTATGTGTTTTCCAGAAGGAGTTAGATGTAGCTCTTGGGGGGCGAAAGAGATCAAAGGATATGGGGAGAAAGCGGGAGCAGATTATTGAGTTGGATGATCAGCCAAGATCGTAATGAATGGCGGAGCAGGTTCGAAGGGCTGAATGGCCCTACTCCTGCTCCTAGTTTCTATTTACTGACCTCAAAATCCTCCTGAAAATGCAATTGCCACCACATCTACTGGTTCTCCCTGATCTACCGCACAAGTAACATCCTCAGGAAAAACTCCCAACAAAGTTGGTCACGTGATTTCCCTCTCATAAATCCACGTTGACCCTGTCGTGTCTTTACCATTCCTTCCTAAATGTCTGGCTATCCTGTCCTTTAGGATAGATTCTGACATTCCCCCCGCTGCTGATGTCAATGAGCAGGTCTGTAGCTCTCCATCCTCCCTCTTCCTCGCTTCTCAAATAGCGGGGGCTTACCGTTCTCACTTTCCAGACTGCAGGAGCCTTTCCAGAACCTGGACATCCTGAAAGATGACCACCAATGCACCCACTGTCTCTCCAGCCCCCTCCTCCAAAACTCTGGGATGCAACTCATCTGGTCCATGGGATGTATCGGTGGCATTACCATCACTGAATCCACCCCCTGTCCCCCACTATCAACATCCTGGGGGTTACCACTGACCAGAAACTGAACTGGGACCAGCCATATAAATACTGTGGCTACAAGATCAGGTCAGAGGCTGGGAATCCTGCGGAGAGTCACTCACCTCCTGACTCCCACCCCCACCAAAGCTTGTCCACCATCTACAAGGCACAAGTCAGGAGTGTGATGGGACACTCCCCACTTGCCTGGATGAGTGCGGCTCCCACAACGCTCGAGAAGCTCGACACCGTCCAGGACAAAGCAGCCCCGCTCGATGGGGCACATCATCCACAAACATTCACTCCCTCCCCCACCACCACCGACACAAAGGGACAGCAGTGTGTGTACCATCTACAAGATGCACTGCAGCAACTCGCCAAGGGCTCCTTCGACAGCGCCGCCCAAACCCACCACCTCTACCATCTAGAAGGACGAGGGCAGCAGACACATGGGGAACACCACCACCTGCAAGTTCCCCTCTCGAGTCACTCATCATCCCGATTTGGGAATATAATCGGCCGTTCCTGCACTGTCGCAGGGTCAAAATCCTGGAACTCCCTCCCTAACAGCACCATGGGTGTACCTACAACACACGTACAAAATCCTGGAACTCCCTCCCTAACAGCGCTGTGGGTGTACCTACACCACACGGACAAAATCCTGGAACACCCTCCCTAACAGTGCTGTGGGTGTACCTACACCAGACGGACAAAATCCTGGAACTCCCTCCCTAACAGCGCTGTGGGTGTACCTACACCACACGGACAAAATCCTGGAAATCCCTCCCTAACAGCGCCGTGGGTGTACCTACACCACACGGCGACAAAATCCTGGAACTCCCTCCCTAACAGCGCCGTGGGTGTACCTACACCACACGGCGACAAAATCCTGGAACTCCCTCCCTAACAGTGCCGTGGGTGTACCTACACCACACGGACAAAATCCTGGAACTCACCCCCTAACAGCGCCGTGGGTGTACCTACACCACACGGACAAAATCCTGGAACTCCCTCCCTAACAGCACTGTGGGTGTACCTACACCACACGGGGACTGCAGCGGTTCAAGAAGGCGGCTCACCACCCTCCCCCCCCCAAACCTTCTCAAGGGGCAATTAGGGATGGGCAATAAATGCTGGGCCCAGCCCAGTGACACCCACACCCCATGAATGAATGTCAGAGAAAATCTCCGTGCTCCTTCAGACCAGTGTGACCAGCCCCTTCACTTACTGTCTGTGCTTCTTCCTGTCCCCAACGTCTTCACTCATGGCATCGCTCAGCTGAACGTCCTTCGAGACCAGCTCCTCCAGCTCCTTAATCCAGGGCAGAATAAAAGGTGGAGAGGTCAGCCAGACGTGCGCGGGTTGGAAAGCGGCCAGAAGAGCCGCTGCGAGATCGATTCGCTGGGAGGCTACGTCTATCGGGACAGATTGAATGGGCGTCGAGAAGTGGGGGGGAGCTGTTGCTGTACAAAGGGAACCCGGGTGTCCTTGTACACCAGTCACTGAAAGCAAACAGGAAGGGGCAACAAGCAGTTAGGGAGGCAAATGGGACATTGGTCTTCATGGTGAGAGGACTTGAGTACAGGAGTGAGGGTGTCTGACTGCAGCTGTACAGGGTCTTGGTGAGACCACACCTGGAGTATTGTGTGGGCAATTTTGGTCTCCTTACCTAAAGAAGGATATACTTGCCCCAGAGGGAGAGCAGCGAAGGTTCACCAGACCGATTCCTGGGATGGCAGGATTGTCGAATGAGGAGAGACTGGGCCGACTCGGCCTGTATTCACTGGAGTTTAGGGGAATGAGAGGGGATCTGATTGAAAGGTATAAAATTCTGACAGGGATGGACAGACCGGATGCAGGGATGGTGTTCCCTCTGGCTGGGGTCAGGGGGAGGGTCTAGAACAAGGGGGGTCACAGTCTCAGGATACGGGGTGGGCCATTTGGGAGTGAGATGAGGAGAAAGGTCTTCACTCAGAGGGTGGTGAACCTGTGGAATTCTCTACCTCAGGAGGCTGTGGAGGTCCCAATCCCTGAATATGTTTAAGAAGGAAATAGATGGATTTCTAGACTCGAAAGGCGTGAAGGGGAGAGAGCGGGGGGACGGTGTTGAGATAGAGGGTCAGCCATGATCGAATTGAATGGGGGAGCAGGCTCGAAGGGCTGAATGGCCTCCTCCTGCTCCTATTTCCCATGTTTTGATGATATACTGGCCACAGAGGGAGGTTCACCGGACTGATCCCTGGGGTGACAGGACTGTCCTGAGGAGGGATTGAGGAGACTGGGTCTGTTATTCATTAGCGTTTCGAAGAATGAGAGTCGGGGGGGTTGGGGAGGGGGGGGGTCTCATTGAAACTTACCGAATTCACACAGGGCGCGACAGGTTGGATGTGGATAGGGTCTTTCCCCTGGCTGGGGGTGGTCTGGAACCGGGGGACACAAGCTCGGGATAAGGGCTCACTCATTTCGGACTGAGATGAGGAGGAATTTCTTCACTCAGGAGGGTGGTGAATCTTTGGAATTCTCTACCCCAGAGGTGTGTGGAAGATCTCAGTCATTGAGTATGTCCAAGACTGATGGTATCGAGAGATATGGGGACAGTGGGGTTGAGGGAGACAATCAGCCATGATCTAGTTGAGTGTTGGAGCAGCCTCAAGGGGCTGAATAGCCCTCCTGATCCCATTCCCTCCGATCCCATGTTCAGACTGGGGCTCATTGCTCTAGAGAAGAGAAGGCTGAGGGGGTGACCTGATCGAGGTCTTTGAAATGACGAAGGGGTTTCGATCGGGGAGACGGAGAGAAGATGTTTCCACTTGTGTTGGGGGCGGGTCGGGGGAGAGAGAGAGACCAGAACTCGGGGGCCATCGATATGAGACGGTCACTAATAAATCCAATCGGGGGAATTCAGGAGAAACTTCTTTACCCAGAGAGCGGGGAGAATGTGGGACTCGCTCCCGTGGGGAGTGGGGAGAATGTGGGACTCGCTCCCGTGGGGAGTGGGGAGAATGTGGGACTCGCTCCCGCGGGGAGAATGTGGGACTCGCTCCCGCGGGGAGAATGTGGGACTCGCTCCTGCGGGGAGTGGGGAGAATGTGGGACTCGCTCCCGCGGGGAGAATGTGGGACTCGCTCCCACGGGGAGAATGTGGGACTCGCTCCCGCGGGGAGAATGTGGGACTCGCTCCCGCGGGGAGAATGTGGGACTCGCTCCCGCGGGGAGAATGTGGGACTCGCTCCCGCGGGGAGAATGTGGGACTCGCTCCCGCGGGGAGAATGTGGGACTCGCTCCCGCGGGGATTGGGGAGAATGTGGGACTCGCTCCCACAGGGAGCGGGGAGAATGTGGGACTCGCTCCCGCGGGGAGCGGGGAGAATGTGGGACTCGCTCCCGCGGGGAGTGGGGAGAATGTGGGACTCGCTCCCGCGGGGAGTGGGGAGAAAGTGGGACTCGCTCCCGCGGGGAGAATGTGGGACTCGCTCCCGTGGGGAGAATGTGGGACTCGCTCCCGCGGGGAGAATGTGGGACTCGCTCCCGCGGGGAGTGGGGAGAAAGTGGGACTCGCTCCCGCGGGGAGAATGTGGGACTCGCTCCCGCGGGGAGAATGTGGGACTCGCTCCCGCGGGGAGAAAGTGGGACTCGCTCCCGCGGGGAGAATGTGGGACTCGCTCCCGCGGGGAGAATGTGGGACTCGCTCCCGCGGGGAGTGGGGAGAATGTGGGACTCGCTCCCGCGGGGAGAATGTGGGACTCGCTCCCGCGGGGAGTGGGGAGAACGCGGGACTCTCTCCCGCGGGGAGTGGGGAGAATGTGGGACTCGCTCCCGCGGGGAGTGGTTGAGGTGAATAGCGTCGATGTATTGACGGGGAGGGGGGAAGCTGGATAAACACATGAGGGAGATAGATAGGGGGATATGATGGTGGGGGGGGGGGGTGGGGGGTTGGGTGGGGTGGGGGAGATGAAGTGGGGTGGAGGGGGAGGAGGCCGGTGTGGAGCAGAAACATCAGGACGGAGCGGAGGGGCCGAAAGGCCAGTTTGTACGCGGCGAGATTCTGGTCCAACGTCTGCTTGGCTGGAAGGGGGTGGGCGATGACCGGTCAAGCAGGCCCTTTCCCTGACCTGTCGTTGGTGGCGGTGGCGGTGGTGGTGGGGGAGGGGGTGTTGGGGGGAGGGGGTGTTGGGGGGAGGGGGTCTTGGGGGTGTGGGGGGTGTGTTGGGGGGGGGGTGGTGTGCGGTGGTCTCACCTCCAGGAGTCTCCGAGCGGCCGGGTCATCCTGCAGCTGTGGCCCGAGCATGGCCGCCCACTGGGCGACGAGGTGGACGATCTTCCGCTTCTTGACCAGGGTGTACGCCGCCCTCTCCGCCTCTGACCCCTCGGCCGCCTTGGCCCAGTACGTGAGGAGCCGGTCAAGGAAGCCTGACCGGCCGGAGCGATGCGCTTCCCTGCCCCGAGCCGCCGGCCGAGTGGCGCACAGCAAGATCCCGGCAGCAGCCGTAATGGCCGAAGGATCTTTCCCCAGCGAGCAGGCTGAGGGGTGAATATCGGCCCCCACTCCGCTACTCCCCCCCACCCCGACCCCACCCCCCACCCCCCTACTCGCTGCTCCCCTTCTGAAGAGCGGCTCTGGGATCTTCGCCAGACGCTCAAGGAGGCTGATGGCTAGACGTCTCGGCAGAGAGACAGCACCTCCCACAGTGCGGCGCTCCCTCAGCGCTGACCCTCCGACAGCGCGGCTCTCCCTCAGCACTGACCCTCCCACAGTGCGGCTCTCCCTCAGCACTGACCCTCCCACAGTGCGGCTCTCCCTCAGCACTGACCCTACGACAGTGCGGCTCTCCCTCAGCACTGACCCTCCCACAGTGCGGCTCTCCCTCAGCACTGACCCTACGACAGTGCGGCTCTCCCTCAGCACTGACCCTCCGACAGTGCGGCTCTCCCTCAGCACTGACCCTCCCACAGTGCGGCTCTCCCTCAGCACTGACCCTCCGACAGTGCGGCTCTCCCTCAGCGCTGACCCTCCGACAGTGCGGCTCTCCCTCAGCGCTGACCCTCCGAAAGCGCGGCGCTCCCTCAGCACTGACCCTCCGACAGTGCGGCACTCCCTCAGCACTGAACCTCCCACAGTGCAGCGCTCCCTCAGCGCTGACCCTCCGACAGTGCAGCTCTCCCTCAGCACTGACACTCCGACAGTGCGGAACTCCCTCAGCACTGACCCTCCGACAGTGCAGCTCTCCCTCAGCACTGACACTCCGACAGTGCGGAACTCCCTC
Source organism: Carcharodon carcharias (assembly GCF_017639515.1). Taxonomy (NCBI): domain Eukaryota; kingdom Metazoa; phylum Chordata; class Chondrichthyes; order Lamniformes; family Lamnidae; genus Carcharodon; species Carcharodon carcharias. Next base: position 46,923 of record NW_024470872.1, on the reverse strand, counting down.
AGCACTGACCCTCCGACAGTGCGGCTCTCCCTCAGCACTGACCCTCCCACAGTGCGGCTCTCCCTCAGCACTGACCCTCCGACAGTGCGGCTCTCCCTCAGCACTGACCCTCCGACAGTGCGGCTCTCCCTCAGCACTGACCCTCCGACAGTGCGGCTCTCCCTCAGCACTGACCCTCCGGCATTTGAAGTTTCTATTCCTCATTTTGAAACGTAAAGGATATTGGTTGAAGAGGGAGTTGTGTAGTTGTGGAATGGTCATGAAGGTACAGTGCAACAACAGGAAGTCACCCAGGAACGTTTCTGTAGGAGGAATAACAGAGGCTTTGAACATCGGTCACAATTGTTTGGGGCACAATATCCCCACATTCTCTTTATCCTCCTCAATCCTACTTTATCCCTGTATCCCTCAATCCCACCCTCTCCCTGTATCCCTCACTCCCACCCTCTCCCCATGTATCCCTCACTCCCACCCTCTCCCTCGTATCCCTCACTCCCACCCTCTCCCCGTATCCCTTACTCCCACCTCTCCCCCTGTATCCCTCACTCCCGCTCTCTCCCCCGTATCCCTCACTCCCTCTCCCCGTATCCCTCACTCCCACCTCTCCCCCTGTATCCCTCGCTCCCACTCTCTCCCCCGTATCCCTCACTCCCTCCCTCTCTACCCCCTATCCCTCAATCCCGCTCTCTCCCCGTATCCCTCACTCCCTCTCCCCCCGTATCCCTCACTCCCGCCCTCTCCCTCCGTATCCCTCACTCCCGCCCTCTCCCTCCGTATCCCTCACTCCCGCCCTCTCCCTGTATCCCTCACTACCGATCTCTCCCCCCGTATCCCTCATTCCCGCTCTCTCCCCCGTATCCCCCACTCCCACCCTCCCCCCGTATCCCTCACTCCCGCCCTCTCCCCGTATCCATCACTCCCACCCTCTCCCCTTATCCCTCACTCCCACCCTCTCCCCTTATCCCTCACGCACACCCTCTCCCCCGTATCCCTCACTCCCGCCCTCTCCCCCCGTATCCCTCACTCCCGCCCTCTCCCCTTATTCCTCACTCCCTCTCCCCGTATCCCTCACTCCCGCTCTCTCCCCCTGTATCCCTCACTCCCGCCCTCTCCCCTTATTCCTCACTCCCTCTCCCCGTATCCCTCACTCCCGCTCTCTCCCCCTGTATCCCTCACTCCCACTCTCTCCCCCGTATCCCTCACTCCCGCCCTCTCCCCTTATTCCTCACTCCCTCCCCCGTATCCCTCACTCCCACCCTCTCCCCTTATCCCTTACTCCCAACCTCTGCCCCGTATCCCTCACTCCCGCCCTCTCCCCCCGTATCCCTCTCTCCCGCCCTCTCCCTGTATCCCTCACTCCCTCTCCCGGTAACCCTCACTCCCACCGTCTCCCCGTAAACTTCACTCCCGCCCTCTCCCCGTATCCCTCACTCCCGCCCTCTTCCCCCATATCCCTCACTCCCGCTCTCTCCCCATATCCCTCACTCCTATCCTCCCCCGTATCCCTCACTCACACCCTCTCCCCCGTATCCCTCACTCCCGCTCTCTCCCCCGTATCCCTCACTCCCACCCTCTCTCCCCATATCCCTCACTCCCGACCGCTCCCCCTGTATACCCCACTCCCGCCCTCACCCCCGTATCACTCACTCCCGCCCTCTCCCCACCCTGTATCCCTCACTCCCGCCCTCTCCCCGTATCCCTCACTCCCTCTCCCTGTATCCCTCACTCCCTCCCTCTCCCCATATCCCTCACTCCCACTCTCTCCCCATATCCCTCACTTTCTCTCCCCGTATCCCTCACTCCCGCCCTCTCCCCCGTATCACTCACTCCTGCCCTCTCCCCATATCCCTCACTCCCGCTCTACCCCCGTATCCCTCACTCCCTCCCTCTCCCCGTATCCCTCACTCCCGCCCTCTCCCCCGTATCCCTCACTCCCGCCCTCTCCCCCCGTATCCCTCACTCCCGCCCTCTCCCCTTATTCCTCACTCCCTCTCCCCGTATCCCTCACTCCCACCCTCTCCCCTTATCCCTTACTCCCAACCTCTGCCCCGTATCCCTCATTCCCGCCCTCTCCCCCCGTATCCCTCTCTCCCGCCCTCTCCCTGTATCCCTCACTCCCTCTCCCGGTAACCCTCACTCCCACCGTCTCCCCGTAAACTTCACTCCCGCCCTCTCCCCGTATCCCTCACTCCCGCCCTCTCCCTCCGTATGCCTCACTCCCGCCCTCTCCCTCCGTATCCCTCACTCCCGCCCTCTCCCTGTATCCCTCACTACCGATCTCTCCCCCCGTATCCCTCATTCCCGCTCTCTCCCCCGTATCCCCCACTCCCACCCTCCCCCCGTATCCCTCACTCCCGCCCTCTCCCCCCGTATCCCTCACTCCCACCCTCTCCCCGTATCCATCACTCCCACCCTCTCCCCTTATCCCTCACGCACACCCTCTCCCCCGTATCCCTCACTCCCGCCCTCTCCCCCCGTATCCCTCACTCCCGCCCTCTCCCCTTATTCCTCACTCCCTCTCCCCGTGTCCCTCACTCCCACCCTCTCCCCTTATCCCTTACTCCCAACCTCTGCCCCGTATCCCTCACTCCCGCCCTCTCCCCCCGTATCCCTCTCACCCGCCCTCTCCCTGTATCCCTCACTCCCTCTCCCGGTAACCCTCACTCCCACCGTCTCCCCGTAAACTTCACTCCCGCCCTCTCCCCGTATCCCTCAATCCCGCCCTCACCAGTATCCCTCACTCCCGCCCTTCCCCCGTATCCCTCACTCCCGCCCTCTAACCCATATCCCTCACTCCCTCTCCCTCGTATCCCTCACTCCCGCTCTCTCTCCGCATCCCTCACTCCCACCCTCTCCCCCCTTATCCCTCGCTCCCGCCCTCTCCCCCGTAACCTTCACTCCCACTCTCTCCCCGTAAAACCTCACTCCCACCCTCTCCCCACTATCCGTCACTCCCGCCCTCTCCCCATATCCCTCACTCCCGCTCTCTCCCACGTATCCCTCACTCCCGCCCTCTCCCCGTATCCCTCACTCCCGCTCTCTCCCCCGTATCCCTCACTCCCACCCTCTCCCCCTGTGTCCCTCACTCCCGCCCTCTCCCCGTATCCCTCACTCCCTCTCCCCGTATCCCTCACTCCCGCTCTCCCCCGTATCCCTCACTACCGCCCTCTCCCCCCGTATCCCTCACTACCGCTCTCTCCCCGCATCCCTCACTCCCGCCCTCTTCCCCCATATCCCTCACTACCGCTCTCTCCCCATATCCCTCACTCCTATCCTCCCCCGTATCCCTCACTCACACCCTCTCCCCCGTATCCCTCACTCCCGCTCTCTCCCCCGTATCCCTCACTCCCACCCTCTCTCCCCATATCCCTCACTCCCGACCGCTCCCCCTGTATACCCCACTCCCGCCCTCACCCCCGTATCACTCACTCCCGCCCTCTCCCCACCCTGTATCCCTCACTCCCGCCCTCTCCCCGTATCCCTCACTCCCTCTCCCCCGTATCCCTCACTCCCTCCCTCTCCCCATATCCCTCACTCCCACTCTCTCCCCATATCCCTCACTTTCTCTCCCCGTATCCCTCACTCCCGCCCTCTCCCCCGTATCACTCACTCCTGCCCTCTCCCCATATCCCTCACTCCCGCTCTCCCCCCGTATCCCTCACTCCCTCCCTCTCCCCGTATCCCTCACTCCCGCCCTCTCCCCCCGTATCCCTCACTCCCGCCCTCTCCCCCCGTATCCCTCACTCCCGCTCTCTCCCCATATACCTCACTCCCGCTCTCCCCCGTATCCCTCACTCCCGCTCTCTCCCCGTATCCCTCACTCCCTCTCCCCGTATCCCTCACTCCCGCCCTCTCCCCCCGTATCCCTCACTCCCGCTCTCTCCCCGCATCCCTCACTCCCACTCTCTCCCCATATCCCTCACTCCCTCTCCCCGTATCCCTCACTCCCGCCCTCTCCCCCCGTATCCCTCACTCCCGCTCTCTCCCCGCAACCTCACTCCCGCCCTCTCCCCCGTATCCCTCACTCCCACCCTCTCTCCCCATATCCCTCACTCCCGACTGCTCCCCCTGTATACCCCACTCCCGCTCTCTCCCCTATCCCTCACTCCCTCCCTCTCCCCCGTATCCCTCACACCCGCCCTCTCCCCATATCCCTCACTCCCGCCCTCTCTCACCGTATCCCTCGCTCCATCATTCTCCCCGTATCCCTCACTCCCACCCTGTCCCCGTAACCCTCACTCCCAACCTCTCCCCGTATCCCTCACTCCTGCCCTCTCCCCCGTATCCCTCACTCCCGCACTCTCCCCGTATCCCTCACTCCCACCCTCTCACCCCATATCCCTCACTCCCGCTCTCTCCCCGTATCCCTCACTCCCGCACTCTCCACCGTATCCCTCACTCCCGCTCTCTCCCCGTATCCCTTACTCCCACACCGTCCCCGTATCCCTCACTCCCACCCTCTCCCCCCCGTATCCCTCACTCACTCTCCCCGTATCCCTCACTCCCACCCCCTCCCCCCGTGTCCCTCACTCCCGCCCGCTCCCCGTATCCCTCACTCCCTCTCCCCATACCCCTCACTCCCACCCTCTGCACCGTATCCCTCACTCCCGCCCTCTCCCTGTGTCCCTCACTCCCTCTCCCAGTATCCCGCACTCCCACCCTCTCCCTGTGTCCCTCACTCCCTCTCCCCGTATCCTTCACTCCCGCTCTCTCCCCGTATCCCACACTCCCACCCTCTCCCCGTATCCCTCACTCCTGCCCTCTCCCTGTATCCCTCACTACCAATCTCTCCCCGTATCCCTCACTCTCCCCCCGTATCCCTCACTCCCGCTCTCTCCCCCGTGACCCCACTCCCGCCCTCCCCCCGTATCCCTCACTCCCGCCTTCTTCCCCCGTATCCCTCGCTCCCACCCTCTCCCCGTATCCCTCACACCCACCCTCTACCCCGTATCACTCACTCCCTCCCTCTGCCCTGTATCCCTCACTCCCTCCTTCTCCCTGTATCACTCACTCCCGCCCTCTCCCCCCATATCCCTCACTCCCTCTCCCCATATCCCTCACTCCCACCCTCTCCCCGTATCCCTCACTCCCGCCCTCTCCCCGTATCCGTCACTCCCACCCTCTCCCCGTAACCCTCCCTCCCACACTCTCCCCCGTATCCCTAAACTCCCTCCCTCTCCCCGTACCCCACACTCCCGCCCTCTCCCCCGTATCCCTCACTCCCACTCTCACCCCCCCGTATCCCTCACTCCCTCCCTCTTCCCCGTTTCCCTCACTCCCACCCTCTCCCCGTATCCCTCACTCCCGCTCTCCCCGTATCCCTCACTCCCACTCTCCCCCTGTCTCCCTCACTCCCTCTCCCCCGTATCCCTCACTCCCGCCCTCTCCCCGTATCCGTCACTCCCACCCTCTCCCCGTAACCCTCCCTCCCACACTCTCCCCCGTATCCCTAAACTCCCTCCCTCTCCCCGTACCCCACACTCCCGCCCTCTCCCCCGTATCCCTCACTCCCACTCTCACCCCCCCGTATCCCTCACTCCCTCCCTCTTCCCCGTTTCCCTCACTCCCACCCTCTCCCCGTATCCCTCACTCCCGCTCTCCCCGTATCCCTCACTCCCACTCTCCCCCTGTCTCCCTCACTCCCTCTCCCCCGTATCCCTCACTCCCGCCCTCTCCCCGTAACCCTCACTCCCTCTCCCCCGTATCCCTCACTCCCTCCCTCTCCCCATATCCCTCACTCCCACTCTCTCCCCATAACCCTCACTCCCTCTCCCCGTATCCCTCACTCCCGCCCTCTCCCCCGTATCCCTCACTCGCACCCTCTGCCCCGTATCCCCCACTCCCGCCCTCTCCCCCGTATCCCTCACTCCCGCCCTCTGCCCCGTATCCCTCACTCCTGCCCTCTCCCCATATCTCTCACGCCCGCTCTCCCCCGTATCCCTCACTCCCTCCCTCTCCCCCGTATGCCTCACTCCTGCTCTCTCCCCGTATCCCTCACTCCTGCTCTCTCCCCATAGCCCTCACTCCCGCCCTCTCCCTGTAACCCTCACTCCCGCCCTCTCCCCGTATCCCTCACTCCTGCCCTCTCCCCATATCCCTCAATCCCGCCCTCACCCGTATCCCTCACTCCCACCCTCTCTCCCCGTATCCCTCACTCCTGCCCTCTCCCCATATCCCTCAATCCCACCCTCTCCCCATATCCCTCACTCCCACCCTCTCCCTGTATCCCTCACTCCTGCTCTCTCCCCGTATCCCTCACTCCCACCCTCTCCCTGTATCCCACACTCCCGCCCTCTCCCCCGTATCCCTCACTCCCGCTCTCTCTCCCCTTATCCCTCACTCCCTCTCCCCCCGTATCCCTCACTCCCGCTCTCTCTCCGTATCCCTCACTCCCACCCTCTCCCCCCTTATCCCTCGCTCCCGCCCTCTTCCCCCGTATTCCTCACTCCCGCCCTCTCCCCCGTATCCTTCACTCCCACTCTCTCCCCCATATCCCTCACTCCCACCCTCTCCCCTTATCCCTCACTCCCACCCTCTGCCCCGTATCCCTCACTCCCGCCCTCTCCCTGTGTCCCTCACTCCCTCTCCCAGTATCCCTCACTCCCGCCCTCTCCCCGTATCCTTCACTCCCGCTCTCTCCCCGTATCCCTCACTCCCACCCTCTCCCCGTATCCCTCACTCCTGCCCTCTACCTGTATCCCTCACTCCTGCCCTCTCCCTGTATCCCTCACAACCAATCTCTCCCCGTATCCCTCACTCTCCCCCCGTATCCCTCACTCCCGCTCTCTCCCCCGTGTCCGCCACTCCCACCCTCTCCCCTTATCCCTCACTCCCACCCTCTGCCCCGTATCCCTCACTCCCGCCCGCTCCCTGTGTCCCTCACTCCCTCTCCCAGTATCCCTCACTCCCGCCCTCTCCCTGTATCCCTCACACCCACCCTCTATCCCGTATCCCTCACTCCCGCTTTCTCCCCCGTATCCCTCACTGCCACCCTCTCCCTGTATCCCTCACACCCACCCTCTACCCCGTATCCCTCACTCCCAACCTCTCTCCCTGTATCCCTCACTCCCGTCCTCTCCCCGTATCACTCACTCCCACCCTCTCCCCATATCGCTCACTCCCTCTCCCCGTATCCATCACTCCCGCCCTCTCCCCGTATCCCTCACTCCCGCTCTCTCCCCGTATCCCTCCCTCTCTCCCTCTCCCCGTGTCCCTCACTCCCTCCTTGTCCCTGTATCACTCACTCCCACCCTCTCCCCCCATATCCCTTACTCCCTCCCCCCATATCCCTTACTCCCTCTCCCCGTACCCCTCACTCCCACACTCTCCCCCGTATCCCTCACTCCCTCCCTCTCCCCGTACCCCTCACTCCCGCCCTCTACCCCCGTATCCCTCACTCCTGCCCTCTCCCCGTATCCCTCACTCCCTGCCTCTCCCCCGTACCCCTCACTCCCGCCCTCTCCCCCGTATCCCTCACTCCCGCTCTCACCCCCAGTATCCCTCACTCCCTGCCTCTCCCCTGTTTCCCTCACTCCCACCCTCTCCCCGTATCCCTCACTCCCGCTCTCCCCGTATCCCTCACTCCCACTCTCTCCCTGTCTCCCACACTCCCTCTTCCCCCGTATCCCTCACTCCCTCTCCCCGTATCCCTCACTCCCGCCCTCTCCCCGTAACCCTCACTCCCGCGCCCCCGTATCCCTCACTCCCTCCCTCTCCCCATATCCCTCACTCCCACTCTCTCCCCATATCCCTCACTCCCTCTCCCCGTATCCCTCACTCCTGCCCTCTCCCCCATATCCCTCACTCCTGCCTTCTCCCCGTATCCCTCACTCCCTCCCTCTCCCCATATCCCTCACTCCCGCTCTCTCCCCCGTATCCCTCACTCTCGCTCTCTCCCCGCATCCCTCACTCCCGCCCTCTCCTCGTATCCCTCACTCCCGCTCTCTCCACATATCCCTCACTCCTATCCTCCCCCCGTATCCCTCACTCACACCCTCTCCCCCGTATCCCTCACTCCCGCTCTCTCCCCCGTATCCCTCACTCCCACCCTCTCTCCCCATATCCCTCACTCCCGACCGCTCCCCCAGTATACCCCACTCCCGCCCTCTCCCCCATATCCCTCACTCCCGCCCTCTCCCCACCCTGTATCCCTCACTCCCGCCCTCTCCCCGTATCCCTCCCTCCCTCTCCCCATATCCCTCACTCCCACTCTCTCCCCATATACCTCACTTCCTCTCCTCGTATCCCTCACTCCCGCCCTCGCTCCCGTATCCCTCACTCCTGCCCTTTTCCCATATCCCTCACTCCCGCTCTCCCCCGTATCCCTCACTCCCTCCCTCTCCCCCGTATCCCTCACTCCCGCCCTCTCCCCCGTATCCCTCACTCCCGCTCTCTCCCCGTATCCCTCACTCCCGCTCTCCCCCTGTATCCCTCACTCACGCCCTCTCCCCCTGTGTCCCTCACTCCCGCCCTCTCCCCGTATCCCTCACTCCCTCTCCCCGTACTACTCACTCCCATCCTCTCCCCTTATCCATCACTCCCACCCTCTGCCCTGTATCCCTCACTCCCGCCCTCTCCCTGTGTCCCTCACTCCCTCTCCCAGTATCCCTCACTCCCGCCCTCTCCCCGTATCCTTCACTCCCGCTCTCTCCCCGTATCCCTCACTCCTGCCCTCTCCCTGTATCCCTCACTCCTGCCCTCTCCCTGTATCCCTCACAACCAATCTCTCCCCGTATCCCTCACTCTCCCCCCGTATCCCTCACTCCCGCTCTCTCCCCCGTGTCCCCCACTCCCACCCTCTCCCCTTATCCCTCACTCCCACCCTCTGCCCCGTATCCCTCACTCCCGCCCGCTCCCTGTGTCCCTCACTCCCTCTCCCAGTATCCCTCACTCCCGCCCTCTCCCTGTGTCCCTCACTCCCTCTCCCTGTATCCCTCACACCCACCCTCTACCCCGTATCCCTCACTCCCGCTTTCTCCCCCGTGTCCCTCACTCCCACCCTCTCCCTGTATCCCTCACACCCACCCTCTACCCCGTATCCCTCACTCCCAACCTCTCTCCCTGTATCCCTCACTCCCGCCCTCTCCCCGTATCACTCACTCCCACCCTCTCCCCATATCCCTCACTCCCTCTCCCCGTATCCCTCACTCCCGCTCTCTCCCCATATCCCTCACGCCCGCTCTCTCCCCGTATCCCTCCCTCTCTCCCTCTCCCCGTATCCCTCACTCCCTCCCTCTCCCCCATATCCCTTACTCCCCTCTCCCCATATCCCTAACTCCCACCCTCTCCCCGTACCCCTCACTCCCACACTCTCCCCCGTATCCCTCACTCCCTCCCTCTCCCCGTACCCCTCACTCCCGCCCTCTACCACCGTATCCCTCACTCCCGCTCTCACCCCCAGTATCCCTCACTCCCTGCCTCTCCCCTGTTTCCCTCACTCCCACCCTCTCCCCGTATCCCTCACTCCCGCTCTCCCCGTATCCCTCACTCCCACTCTCTCCCCCTATCCCTCACTCCCGCCCTCCCCCCGTATCCCTCACTCCCGCCTTCTTCCCCCGTATCCCTCACTCCCGCTCTCTCCCCGTATCCCTCGCACCCACCCTCTCCCCGTATCCCTCACACCCACCCTCTCCCCCCGTATCACTCACTCCCTCCCTCTGCCCTGTATCCCTCACTCCCTCCTTCTCCCTGTATCACTCACTCCCGCCCTCTCCCCCATATCTCTCACTCCCTCTCCCCATATCCCTCACTCCCACCCTCTCCCCGTATCCCTCACTCCCGCCCTCTCCCCGTATCCGTCACTCCCACCCTCTCCCCGTAACCCTCCCTCCCACACTCTCCCCCGTATCCCTAAACTCCCTCCCTCTCCCCGTACCCCACACTCCCGCCCTCTCCCCCGTATCCCTCACTCCCGCTCTCACCCCCCCGTATCCCTCACTCCCTCCCTCTTCCCCGTTTCCCTCACTCCCACCCTCTCCCCGTATCCCTAACTCCCGCTCTCCCCGTATCCCTCACTCCCACTCTCCCCCTGTCTCCCTCACTCCCTCTCCCCCGTATCCCTCACTCCCGCCCTCTCCCCGTAACCCTCACTCCCTCTCCCCCGTATCCCTCACTCCCACTCTCTCCCCCGTATCCCTCACTCCCTCCCTCTCCCCATATCCCTCACTCCCGCCCTCTCCCCATATCCCTCACTCCCGCTCTCTCCCACGTATCCCTCACTCCCGCCCTCTCCCCGTATCCCTCACTCCCGCTCTCTCCCCCGTATCCCTCACTCCCACCCTCTCCCCCTGTGTCCCTCACTCCCGCCCTCTCCCCGTATCCCTCACTCCCTCTCCCCGTATCCCTCACTCCCACTCTCCCCCCGTATCCCTCACTACCGCCCTCTCCCCCCGTATCCCTCACTCCCGCTCTCTCCCCGCATCCCTCACTCCCGCCCTCTCCTCGTATCCCTCACTCCCGCTCTCTCCCCATATCCCTCACTCCTATCCTCCCCCGTATCCCTCACTCACACCCTCTCCCCCGTATCCCTCACTCCCGCTCTCTCCCCCGTATCCCTCACTCCCACCCTCTCTCCCCATATCCCTCACTCCCGACCGCTCCCCCTGTATACCCCACTCCCGCCCTCACCCCCGTATCACTCACTCCCGCCCTCTCCCCACCCTGTATCCCTCACTCCCGCCCTCTCCCCGGTTCCCTCACTCCCTCTCCCCCGTATCCCTCACTCCCTCCCTCTCCCCATATCCCTCACTCCCACTCTCTCCCCATATCCCTCACTTTCTCTCCCCGTATCCCTCACTCCCGCCCTCTCCCCCGTATCACTCACTCCTGCCCTCTCCCCATATCCCTCACTCCCGCTCTCCCCCCGTATCCCTCACTCCCTCCCACTCCCCGTATCCCTCACTCCCGCCCTCTCCCCCCGTATCCCTCACTCCCGCCCTCTCCCCCCGTATCCCTCACTCCCGCTCTCTCCCCATATACCTCACTCCCGCTCTCCCCCGTATCCCTCACTCCCGCTCTCTCCCCGTATCCCTCACTCCCTCTCCCCGTATCCCTCACTCCCGCCATCTCCCCCCTTATCCCTCACTCCCGCTCTCTGCCCGCATCCCTCACTCCCACTCTCTCCCCATATCCCTCACTCCCTCTCCCCGTATCCCTCACTCCCGCCCTCTCCCCCCGTATCCCTCACTCCCGCCCTCTCCCCCGTATCCCTCACTCCCACCCTCTCTCCCCATATCCCTCACTCCCGACTGCTCCCCCTGTATACCCCACTCCCGCCCTCTCCCCCGTATCCCTCACTCCCGCCCTCTCCCCCGTATCCCTCACTCCTGCCCTCTCCCCCGTATCCCTCACTCCCGCACTCTCCCCGTATCCCTCACTCCCGCTCTCACCCCGTATCCCTCACTCCCACCCTGTCCCCCGTATCCCTCACTCCCGCCCTCTCCCCCGTATCCCTCACTCCTGCCCTCTCCCCCGTATCCCTCACTCCCGCACTCTCCCCGTATCCCTCACTCCCACCCTCTCACCCCATATCCCTCACTCCCGCTCTCTCCACCGTATCCCTCACTCCTGCTCTCTCCACCGTATCCCTCACTCCCGCTCTCTCCCCGTATCCCTTACTCCCACACCGTCCCCGTATCCCTCACTCCCACTCTCTCCCCCCGTATCCCTCACTCACTCTCCCCGTATCCCTCACTCCCACCCTCTCCCCCCGTGTCCCTCACTCCCGCCCGCTCCCCGTATCCCTCACTCCCTCTCCCCATACCCCTCACTCCCACCCTCTGCACCGTATCCCTCACTCCCGCCCTCTCCCTGTGTCCCTCACTCCCTCTCCCAGTATCCCGCACTCCCACCCTCTCCCTGTGTCCCTCACTCCCTCTCCCCGTATCCTTCACTCCCGCTCTCTCCCCGTATCCCACACTCCCACCCTCTCCCCGTATCCCTCACTCCTGCCCTCTCCCTGTATCCCTCACTACCAATCTCTCCCCGTATCCCTCACTCTCCCCCCGTATCCCTCACTCCCGCTCTCTCCCCCGTGACCCCACTCCCGCCCTCCCCCCGTATCCCTCACTCCTGCCTTCTTCCCCCGTATCCCTCGCTCCCACCCTCTCCCCGTATCCCTCACACCCACCCTCTACCCCGTATCACTCACTCCCTCCCTCTGCCCTGTATCCCTCACTCCCTCCTTCTCCCTGTATCACTCACTCCCGCCCTCTCCCCCCATATCCCTCAATCCCTCTCCCCATATCCCTCACTCCCACCCTCTCCCCGTATCCCTCACTCCCGCCCTCTCCCCGTATCCGTCACTCCCACCCTCTCCCCGTAACCCTCCCTCCCACACTCTCCCCCGTATCCCTAAACTCCCTCCCTCTCCCCGTACCCCACACTCCCGCCCTCTCCCCCGTATCCCTCACTCCCGCTCTCACCCCCCCGTATCCCTCACTCCCTCCCTCTCCCCCGTTTCCATCACTCCACCCTCTCCCCGTATCCCTCACTCCCGCTCTCCCCGTATCCCTCACTCCCACTCTCCCCCTGTCTCCCTCACTCCCTCTCCCCCCGTATCCCTCACTCCCGCGCTCTCCCCGTAACCCTCACTCCCTCTCCCCCGTATCCCTCACTCCCTCCCTCTCCCCATATCCCTCACTCCCACTCTCTCCCCATAACCCTCACTCCCTCTCCCCGTATCCCTCACTCCCGCCCTCTCCCCCGTATCCCTCACTCGCACCCTCTGCCCCGTATCCCCCACTCCCGCCCTCTCCCCCGTTATCCCTCACTCCCGCCCTCTGCCCCGTATCCCTCACTCCTGCCCTCTCCCCATATCCCTCACGCCCGCTCTCCCCCGTATCCCTCACTCCCTCCCTCTCCCCCGTATGCCTCACTCCTGCTCTCTCCCCGTATCCCTCACTCCCGCCCTCTCCCCGTATCCCTCACTCCCGCCCTCTCCCCCGTATCCCTCACTCCTGCCCTCTCCCCATATCCCTCACGCCCGCTCTCCCCCGTATCCCTCACTCCCTCCCTCTCCCCCGTATGCCTCACTCCTGCTCTCTCCCCATAGCCCTCACTCCCGCCCTCTCCCTGTAACCCTCACTCCCACCCTCTCCCCGTATCCCTCACTCCTGCCCTCTCCCCGTATCCCTCAATCCCGCCCTCACCCGTATCCCTCACTCCCACCCTCTCTCCCTGTATCCCTCACTCCCGCCCTCTCCCCTTATACCTCAATCCCACCCTCTCCCCATATCCCTCACTCCCACCCTCTCCCTGTATCCCTCACTCCTGCTCTCTCCCCGTATCCCTCACTCCCACCCGCTCCCTGTATCCCACACTCCCGCCCTCTCCCCCCGTATCCCTCACTCCCGCTCTCTCTCCCCTTATCCCTCACTCCCTCTCCCCCCGTATCCCTCACTCCCGCTCTCTCTCCGTATCCCTCACTCCCACCCTCTCCCCCCTTATCCCTCGCTCCCGCCCTCTTCCCCCGTATTCCTCACTCCCGCCCTCTCCCCCGTATCCTTCACTCCCACTCTCTCCCCGTAACCCTCACTCCCACCCTCTCCCCCATATCCGTCACTCCCGCCCTCTCCCCGTATCCCTCACGGCCACCCTCTTCCCCCGTATCCCTCACTCCCGCCCTCTCCCCGTATCCCTCACTCCCGCCCTCTCCCCGTATCCCTCACTCCCGCTCTCTCCCCCATATCCCTCACTCCCACCCTCTCCCCCTGTGTCCCTCACTCCGCCCTCTCCCCGTATCCCTCACTCCCGCTCTCTCCCCCATATCCCTCACTCCCACCCTCTCCCCTTATCCCTCACTCCCACCCTCTGCCCCGTATCCCTCACTCCCACCCTCTCCCTGTGTCCCTCACTCCCTCTCCCAGTATCCCTCACTCCCGCCCTCTCCCCGTATCCTTCATTCCCGCTCTCTCCCCGTATCCCTCACTCCCACCCTCTCCCCGTATCCCTCACTCCTGCCCTCTACCTGTATCCCTCACTCCTGCCCTCTCCCCGTATCCCTCACTCTCCCCTCGTATCCCTCACTCCCGCTCTCTCCCCCGTGTCCGCCACTCCCACCCTCTCCCCTTATCCCTCACTCCCACCCTCTGCCCCGTATCCCTCACTCCCTCCCTCTCCCCATATCCCTCACTCCCACTCTCTCCCCATATCCCTCACTCCCTCTCCCCGTATCCCTCACTCCTGCCCTCTCCCCCATATCCCTCACTCCTGCCTTCTCCCCGTATCCCTCACTCCCTCCCTCTCCCCATATCCCTCACTCCCGCTCTCTCCCCCGTATCCCTCACTCTCGCTCTCTCCCCGCATCCCTCACTCCCGCCCTCTCCTCGTATCCCTCACTCCCGCTCTCTCCACATATCCCTCACTCCTATCCTCCCCCCGTATCCCTCACTCACACCCTCTCCCCCGTATCCCTCACTCCCGCTCTCTCCCCCGTATCCCTCACTCCCACCCTCTCTCCCCATATCCCTCACTCCCGACCGCTCCCCCAGTATACCCCACTCCCGCCCTCTCCCCCATATCCCTCACTCCCGCCCTCTCCCCACCCTGTATCCCTCACTCCCGCCCTCTCCCTGTATCCCTCCCTCCCTCTCCCCATATCCCTCACTCCCACTCTCTCCCCATATACCTCACTTCCTCTCCCCGTATCCCTCACTCCCGCCCTCGCTCCCGTATCCCTCACTCCTGCCCTCTCCCCATATCCCTCACTCCCGCTCTCCCCCGTATCCCTCACTCCCTCCCTCTCCCCCGTATCCCTCACTCCCGCCCTCTCCCCTGTATCCCTCACTCCCGCTCTCTCCCCGTATCCCTCACTCCCGCTCTCCCCCTGTATCCCTCACTCATGCCCTCTCCCCCTGTGTCCCTCACTCCCGCCCTCTCCCCGTATCCCTCACTCCCTCTCCCCGTACTACTCACTCCCATCCTCTCCCCTTATCCATCACTCCCACCCTCTGCCCTGTATCCCTCACTCCCGCCCTCTCCCTGTGTCCCTCACTCCCTCTCCCAGTATCCCTCACTCCCGCCCTCTCCCCGTATCCTTCACTCCCGCTCTCTCCCCGTATCCCTCACTCCTGCCCTCTCCCTGTATCCCTCACTCCTGCCCTCTCCCTGTATCCCTCACAACCAATCTCTCCCCGTATCCCTCACTCTCCCCCCGTATCCCTCACTCCCGCTCTCTCCCCCGTGTCCCCCACTCCCACCCTCTCCCCTTATCCCTCACTCCCACCCTCTGCCCCGTATCCCTCACTCCCGCCCGCTCCCTGTGTCCCTCACTCCCTCTCCCAGTATCCCTCACTCCCGCCCTCTCCCTGTGTCCCTCACTCCCTCTCCCTGTATCCCTCACACCCACCCTCTACCCGTATCCCTCACTCCCGCTTTCTCCCCCGTGTCCCTCACTCCACCCTCTCCCTGTATCCCTCACACCCACCTCTACCCCGTATCCCTCACTCCCAACCTCTCTCCCTGTATCCCTCACTCCCGCCCTCTCCCCGTATCACTCACTCCCACCCTCTCCCCATATCCCTCACTCCCTCTCCCCATATCCATCACTCCCGCTCTCTCCCCATATCCCTCACTCCCGCTCTCTCCCCGTATCCCTCCCTCTCTCCCTCTCCCCGTATCCCTCACTCCCTCCCTCTCCCCCATATCCCTTACTCCCTCTCCCCATATCCCTAACTCCCACCCTCTCCCCGTACCCCTCACTCCCACACTCTCCCCCGTATCCCTCACTCCCTCCCTCTCCCCGTACCCCTCACTCCCGCCCTCTACCACCGTATCCCTCACTCCCGCTCTCACCCCCAGTATCCCTCACTCCCTGCCTCTCCCCTGTTTCCCTCACTCCCACCCTCTCCCCGTATCCCTCACTCCCGCTCTCCCCGTATCCCTCACTCCCACTCTCTCCCCCTATCCCTCACTCCCGCCCTCCCCCCGTATCCCTCACTCCCGCCTTCTTCCCCCGTATCCCTCGCACCCACCCTCTCCCCGTATCCCTCACACCCACCCTCTCCCCCCGTATCACTCACTCCCTCCCTCTGCCCTGTATCCCTCACTCCCTCCTTCTCCCTGTATCACTCACTCCCGCCCTCTCCCCCATATCCCTCACTCCCTCTCCCCATATCCCTCACTCCCACCCTCTCCCCGTATCCCTCACTCCCACACTCTCCCCCGTATCCCTAAACTCCCTCCCTCTCCCCGTACCCCACACTCCCGCCCTCTCCCCCGTATCCCTCACTCCCGCTCTCACCCCCCCGTATCCCTCACTCCCTCCCTCTTCCCCGTTTCCCTCACTCCCACCCTCTCCCCGTATCCCTCACTCCCGCTCTCCCCGTATCCCTCACTCCCACTCTCCCCCTGTCTCCCTCACACCCTCTGCCCCGTATCCCTCACTCCTGCCCTCTCCCCATATCCCTCACGCCCGCTCTCCCCTGTATCCCTCACTCCCTCCCTCTCCCCCGTATGCCTCACTCCTGCTCTCTCCCCGTATCCCTCACTCCTGCTCTCTCCCCATAGCCCTCACTCCCGCCCTCTCCCTGTAACCCTCACTCCCGCCCTCTCCCCGTATCCCTCACTCCTGCCCTCTCCCCGTATCCCTCAATCCCGCCCTCACCCGTATCCCTCACTCCCACCCTCTCTCCCTGTATCCCTCACTCCCGCCCTCTCCCCTTATACCTCAATCCCACCCTCTCCCCATATCCCTCACTCCCACCCTCTCCCTGTATCCCTCACTCCTGCTCTCTCCCCGTATCCCTCACTCCCACCCTCTCCCTGCATCCCACACTCCCGCCCTCTCCCCCCGTATCCCTCACTCCCGCTCTCTCTCCCCTTATCCCTCACTCCCTCTCCCCCCGTATCCCTCACTCCCGCTCTCTCTCCGTATCCCTCACTCCCACCCTCTCCCCCCTTATCCGTCACTCCCGCCCTCTCCCCGTATCCCTCACGGCCACCCTCTTCCCCCGTATCCCTCACTCCCGCCCTCTCCCCGTATCCCTCACTCCCGCCCTCTCCCCCGTATCCTTCACTCCCACTCTCTCCCCGTAACCCTCACTCCCACCCTCTCCCCCCTATCCGTCACTCCCGCCCTCTCCCCGTATCCCTCACGGCCACCCTCTTCCCCCGTATCCCTCACTCCCGCCCTCTCCCCGTATCCCTCACTCCCGCCCTCTCCCCGTATCCCTCACTCCCGCTCTCTCCCCCATATCCCTCACTCCCACCCTCTCCCCCTGTGTCCCTCACTCCCGCCCTCTCCCCGTATCCCTCACTCCCGCTCTCTCCCCCATATCCCTCACTCCCACCCTCTCCCCTTATCCCTCACTCCCACCCTCTGCCCCGTATCCCTCACTCCCGCCCTCTCCCTGTGTCCCTCACTCCCTCTCCCAGTATCCCTCACTCCCGCCCTCTCCCCGTATCCTTCACTCCCGCTCTCTCCCCGTATCCTTCACTCCCGCTCTCTCCCCGTATCCCTCACTCCTGCCCTCTCCCTGTATCCCTCACTCCTGCCCTCTCCCTGTATCCCTCACAACCAATCTCTCCCCGTATCCCTCACTCTCCCCCCGTATCCCTCACTCCCGCTCTCTCCCCCGTGTCCGCCACTCCCACCCTCTCCCCTTATCCCTCACTCCCACCCTCTGCCCCGTATCCCTCACTCCCGCCCGCTCCCTGTGTCCCTCACTCCCTCTCCCAGTATCCCTCACTCCCGCCCTCTCCCTGTATCCCTCACACCCCACCCTCTATCCCGTATCCCTCACTCCCGCTTTCTCCCCCGTATCCCTCACTCCCACCCTCTCCCTGTATCCCTCACACCCACCCTCTACCCCGTATCCCTCACTCCCAACCTCTCTCCCTGTATCCCTCACTCCCGTCCTCTCCCCGTATCACTCACTCCCACCCTCTCCCCATATCCCTCACTCCCTCTCCCCGTATCCATCACTCCCGCCCTCTCCCCGTATCCCTCACTCCCGCTCTCTCCCCGTATCCCTCCCTCTCTCCCTCTCCCCGTGTCCCTCACTCCCTCCTTGTCCCTGTATCACTCACTCCCACCCTCTCCCCCCATATCCCTTACTCCCTCCCCCCATATCCCTTACTCCCTCTCCCCGTACCCCTCACTCCCACACTCTCCCCCGTATCCCTCACTCCCTCCCTCTCCCCGTACCCCTCACTCCCGCCCTCTACCCCCGTATCCCTCACTCCCGCTCTCACCCCCAGTATCCCTCACTCCCTCCCTCTCCCCTGTTTCCCTCACTCCCACCCTCTCCCCGTATCCCTCACTCCCGCTCTCCCCGTATCCCTCACTCCCACTCTCTCCCCGTATCCCTCACTCCCGCTCTCCCCGTATCCCTCACTCCCTCTCCCCGTATCCCTCACTCCCGCCCTCTCCCCGTATCCCTCACTCCCTCTCGCCCGTATCCCTCACTCCCTCTCCCCCGTATCCCTCACTCCCACTCTCTCCCCATAACCCTCACTCCCTCTCCCCGTATCCCTCACTCCCGCCCTCTCTCCCGTATCCCTCACTCCTGCCTTCTCCCCGTATCCCTCACTCCCTCCCTCTCCCCATATCCCTCACTCCCGCTCTCTCCCCCGTATCCCTCACTCTCGCTCTCTCCCCGCATCCCTCACTCCCGCCCTCTCCTCGTATCCCTCACTCCCGCTCTCTCCACATATCCCTCACTCCTATCCTCCCCCCGTATCCCTCACTCACTCCCTCTCCCCGTATCCCTCACTCCCGCCCTCTCTCCCGTATCCCTCACTCCCACCCTCTCTCCCCATATCCCTCACTCCCGACCGCTCCCCCAGTATACCCCACTCCCGCCCTCTCCCCCATATCCCTCACTCCCGCCCTCTCCCCACCCTGTATCCCTCACTCCCGCCCTCTCCCCGTATCCCTCCCTCCCTCTCCCCATATCCCTCACTCCCACTCTCTCCCCATATCCCTCACTTCCTCTCCCCGTATCCCTCACTCCCGCCCTCGCTCCCGTATCCCTCACTCCTGCCCTCTCCCCATATCCCTCACTCCCGCCCTCTCCCCCGTATCCCTCACTCCCTCCCTCTCCCCGTATCCCTCACTCCCGCCCTCTCCCCTGTATCCCTCACTCCCGCTCTCTCCCCGTATCCCTCACTCCCGCTCTCCCCCTGTATCCCTCACTCATGCCCTCTCCCCCTGTGTCCCTCACTCCCGCCCTCTCCCCGTATCCCTCACTCCCTCTCCCCGTACTACTCACTCCCATCCTCTCCCCTTATCCATCACTCCCACCCTCTGCCCTGTATCCCTCACTCCCGCCCTCTCCCTGTGTCCCTCACTCCCTCTCCCAGTATCCCTCACTCCCGCCCTCTCCCCGTATCCTTCACTCCCGCTCTCTCCCCGTATCCCTCACTCCTGCCCTCTCCCTGTATCCTCACTCCTGCCCTCTCCCTGTATCCCTCACAACCAATCTCTCCCCGTATCCCTCACTCTCCCCCCGTATCCCTCACTCCCGCTCTCTCCCCCGTGTCCCCCACTCCCACCCTCTCCCCTTATCCCTCACTCCCACCCTCTGCCCCGTATCCCTCACTCCCGCCCGCTCCCTGTGTCCCTCACTCCCTCTCCCAGTATCCCTCACTCCCGCCCTCTCCCTGTGTCCCTCACTCCCTCTCCCTGTATCCCTCACACCCACCCTCTACCCCGTATCCCTCACTCCCGCTTTCTCCCCCGTGTCCCTCACTCCCACCCTCTCCCTGTATCCCTCACACCCACCCTCTACCCCGTATCCCTCACTCCCAACCTCTCTCCCTGTATCCCTCACTCCCGCCCTCTCCCCGTATCACTCACTCCCACCCTCTCCCCATATCCCTCACTCCCTCTCCCCATATCCATCACTCCCGCTCTCTCCCCATATCCCTCACTCCCGCTCTCTCCCCGTATCCCTCCCTCTCTCCCTCTCCCCGTATCCCTCACTCCCTCCCTCTCCCCCATATCCCTTACTCCCTCTCCCCATATCCCTAACTCCCACCCTCTCCCCGTACCCCTCACTCCCACACTCTCCCCCGTATCCCTCACTCCCTCCCTCTCCCCGTACCCCTCACTCCCGCCCTCTACCACCGTATCCCTCACTCCCGCTCTCACCCCCAGTATCCCTCACTCCCTGCCTCTCCCCTGTTTCCCTCACTCCCACCCTCTCCCCGTATCCCTCACTCCCGCTCTCCCCGTATCCCTCACTCCCACTCTCTCCCCCTATCCCTCACTCCCGCCCTCCCCCCGTATCCCTCACTCCCGCCTTCTTCCCCCGTATCCCTCGCACCCACCCTCTCCCCGTATCCCTCACACCCACCCTCTCCCCCCCGTATCACTCACTCCCTCCCTCTGCCCTGTATCCCTCACTCCCTCCTTCTCCCTGTATCACTCACTCCCGCCCTCTCCCCCATATCCCTCACTCCCTCTCCCCATATCCCTCACTCCCACCCTCTCCCCGTATCCCTCACTCCCACACTCTCCCCCGTATCCCTAAACTCCCTCCCTCTCCCCGTACCCCACACTCCCGCCCTCTCCCCCGTATCCCTCACTCCCGCTCTCACCCCCCCGTATCCCTCACTCCCTCCCTCTTCCCCGTTTCCCTCACTCCCACCCTCTCCCCGTATCCCTCACTCCCGCTCTCCCCGTATCCCTCACTCCCACTCTCCCCCTGTCTCCCTCACACCCTCTGCCCCGTATCCCTCACTCCTGCCCTCTCCCCATATCCCTCACGCCCGCTCTCCCCTGTATCCCTCACTCCCTCCCTCTCCCCCGTATGCCTCACTCCTGCTCTCTCCCCGTATCCCTCACTCCTGCTCTCTCCCCATAGCCCTCACTCCCGCCCTCTCCCTGTAACCCTCACTCCCGCCCTCTCCCCGTATCCCTCACTCCTGCCCTCTCCCCGTATCCCTCAATCCCGCCCTCACCCGTATCCCTCACTCCCACCCTCTCTCCCTGTATCCCTCACTCCCGCCCTCTCCCCTTATACCTCAATCCCACCCTCTCCCCATATCCCTCACTCCCACCCTCTCCCTGTATCCCTCACTCCTGCTCTCTCCCCGTATCCCTCACTCCCACCCTCTCCCTGCATCCCACACTCCCGCCCTCTCCCCCCGTATCCCTCACTCCCGCTCTCTCTCCCTTATCCCTCACTCCCTCTCCCCCCGTATCCCTCACTCCCGCTCTCTCTCCGTATCCCCTCACTCCCACCCTCTCCCCCCTTATCCGTCACTCCCGCCCTCTCCCCGTATCCCTCACGGCCACCCTCTTCCCCCGTATCCCTCACTCCCGCCCTCTCCCCGTATCCCTCACTCCCGCCCTCTCCCCCGTATCCTTCACTCCCACTCTCTCCCCGTAACCCTCACTCCCACCCTCTCCCCCCTATCCGTCACTCCCGCCCTCTCCCCGTATCCCTCACGGCCACCCTCTTCCCCCGTATCCCTCACTCCCCGCCCTCTCCCCGTATCCCTCACTCCCGCCCTCTCCCCGTATCCCTCACTCCCGCTCTCTCCCCCATATCCCTCACTCCCACCCTCTCCCCCTGTGTCCCTCACTCCCGCCCTCTCCCCGTATCCCTCACTCCCGCTCTCTCCCCCATATCCCTCACTCCCACCCTCTCCCCTTATCCCTCACTCCCACCCTCTGCCCCGTATCCCTCACTCCCGCCCTCTCCCTGTGTCCCTCACTCCCTCTCCCAGTATCCCTCACTCCCGCCCTCTCCCCGTATCCTTCACTCCCGCTCTCTCCCCGTATCCTTCACTCCCGCTCTCTCCCCGTATCCCTCACTCCTGCCCTCTCCCTGTATCCCTCACTCCTGCCCTCTCCCTGTATCCCTCACAACCAATCTCTCCCCGTATCCCTCACTCTCCCCCCGTATCCCTCACTCCCGCTCTCTCCCCCGTGTCCGCCACTCCCACCCTCTCCCCTTATCCCTCACTCCCACCCTCTGCCCCGTATCCCTCACTCCCGCCCGCTCCCTGTGTCCCTCACTCCCTCTCCCAGTATCCCTCACTCCCGCCCTCTCCCTGTATCCCTCACACCCACCCTCTATCCCGTATCCCTCACTCCCGCTTTCTCCCCCGTATCCCTCACTCCCACCCTCTCCCTGTATCCCTCACACCCACCCTCTACCCCGTATCCCTCACTCCCAACCTCTCTCCCTGTATCCCTCACTCCCGTCCTCTCCCCGTATCACTCACTCCCACCCTCTCCCCATATCCCTCACTCCCTCTCCCCGTATCCATCACTCCCGCCCTCTCCCCGTATCCCTCACTCCCGCTCTCTCCCCGTATCCTCCCTCTCTCCCTCTCCCCGTGTCCCTCACTCCCTCCTTGTCCCTGTATCACTCACTCCCACCCTCTCCCCCCATATCCCTTACTCCCTCCCCCCATATCCCTTACTCCCTCTCCCCGTACCCCTCACTCCCACACTCTCCCCCGTATCCCTCACTCCCTCCCTCTCCCCGTACCCCTCACTCCCGCCCTCTACCCCCGTATCCCTCACTCCCGCTCTCACCCCCAGTATCCCTCACTCCCTGCCTCTCCCCTGTTTCCCTCACTCCCACCCTCTCCCCGTATCCCTCACTCCCGCTCTCCCCGTATCCCTCACTCCCACTCTCTCCCTGTCTCCCACACTCCCTCTTCCCCCGTATCCCTCACTCCCTCTCCCCGTATCCCTCACTCCCGCCCTCTCCCCGTAACCCTCACTCCCTCTCGCCCGTATCCCTCACTCCCTCCCTCTCCCCATATCCCTCACTCCCACTCTCTCCCCATATCCCTCACTCCCTCTCCCCGTATCCCTCACTCCTGCCCTCTCCCCCATATCCCTCACTCCTGCCTTCTCCCCGTATCCCTCACTCCCTCCCTCTCCCCATATCCCTCACTCCCGCTCTCTCCCCCGTATCCCTCACTCTCGCTCTCTCCCCGCATCCCTCACTCCCGCCCTCTCCTCGTATCCCTCACTCCCGCTCTCTCCACATATCCCTCACTCCTATCCTCCCCCCGTATCCCTCACTCACACCCTCTCCCCCGTATCCCTCACTCCCGCTCTCTCCCCCGTATCCCTCACTCCCACCCTCTCTCCCCATATCCCTCACTCCCGACCGCTCCCCCGTATCCCTCACTCCCGCCCTCTCCCCCATATCCCTCACTCCCGCCCTCTCCCCACCCTGTATCCCTCACTCCCGCCCTCTCCCCGTATCCCTCCCTCCCTCTCCCCATATCCCTCACTCCCACTCTCTCCCCATATCCCTCACTTCCTCTCCCCGTATCCCTCACTCCCGCCCTCGCTCCCGTATCCCTCACTCCTGCCCTCTCCCCATATCCCTCACTCCCGCCCTCTCCCCGTATCCCTCACTCCCTCCCTCTCCCCGTATCCCTCACTCCCGCCCTCTCCCCCTGTATCCCTCACTCCCGCTCTCTCCCCGTATCCCTCACTCCCGCTCTCCCCCTGTATCCCTCACTCCCGCCCTCTCCCCCTGTGTCCCTCACTCCCGCCCTCTCCCCGTATCCCTCACTCCCTCTCCCCGTACTACTCACTCCCATCCTCTCCCCTTATCCATCACTCCCACCCTCTGCCCTGTATCCCTCACTCCCGCCCTCTCCCTGTGTCCCTCACTCCCTCTCCCAGTATCCCTCACTCCCGCCCTCTCCCCGTATCCTTCACTCCCGCTCTCTCCCCGTATCCCTCACTCCTGCCCTCTCCCTGTATCCCTCACTCCTGCCCTCTCCCTGTATCCCTCACTCCCGCTCTCTCCCCGTATCCTTCACTCCCGCTCTCTCCCCGTATCCCTCACTCCCGCTCTCTCTCCGGATCCCTCACTCCCACCCTCTCCCCCCTATCCCTCATTCCCGCCCTCTCCCCGTATCCCTCACGGCCACCCTCTTCCCCCGTATCCCTCACTCCCGCCTTCTCCCCGTATCCCTCACTCCCGCCCTCTCCCCGTGTCCCTCACACCCACCCTCTCCCCCGTGTCCCTCACTCCCTCCCTCTCCCCCCGTATCCCTCACTCCTCTCCACATATCCCTCACTCCCACCCTCTCCCTGTATCCCTCACTCCCACCCTCTCCCCCCGTATCCCTCACTCCCTCCCTCTCCCCCCGTATCCCTCACTCCCACCTTCTCCCCCCGTATCCCTCACTCCCTCCCTCTCCCCCCGTATCCCTCACTCCCGACCTCTCCCAGTATTCCTCACCCCCGCCCTCTCCCCGTATCCTTCACTCCAGCTCTCACCCCGTATCCCACACTCCCACCCTCTCCCCGTATCCCTCACTCCTGCCCTCTCCCTGTATCCCTCACTACCAGTCTCTCCCCATATCCCTCACTCTCCCCCCGTATCCCTCACTCCCGCTCTCTCCCCCGTGACCCCACTCCCGCCCTCCCCCCGTATCCCTCACTCCCGCCTTCTGCCCCCGTATCCCTCGCTCCCACCCTCTCCCCGTATCCCTCACACCCACCCTCTACCCCGTACCCCTCACTCCCAACCTCTCTCCCTGCATCCCTCACTCCCGCCCTCTCCCCGTATCACTCACTCCCTCCCTCTCCCCTGTATCCCTCACTCCCTCTCCCCGCATCCCTCGCTCCCGACCGCTCCCCCTGTATACCCCACTCCCGCCCTCTCCCCCGTATCCCTCACTCCCGCTCTCACCCCCAGTATCCCTCACTCCTGGCCTCTCCCCCATATCCCTCACTCCCGCCCTCTCCCCCGTATCCCTCACTCCCGCTCTCACCCCCAGTATCCCTCACTCCTGGCCTCTCCCCCGTATCCCTCACTCCCTCCCTCTCCCCCCATATCCCTCACTCCCGCCCTCTCCCCCCATATCCCTCACTCCCGCCCTCTCCCCGTATCCTTCACTCCCGCTCTCTCCCCGTATCCCACACTCCCACCCTCTCCCCGTATCCCTCACTCCTGCCCTCTCCCTGTATCCCTCACTACCATCTCTCCCTATATCCCTCACTCTTCCCCGTATCCCTCACTCCCGCTCTCCCCCCGTATCCCTCACTCCCCCGCTCTCCCCCCGTATCCCTCACTCCCGCCCTCTCCCCCGTATCCCTCACTCCCACTCTCTCCCCGCATCCCTCACTCCCGCCCTCTCCCCGTATCCCTCACTCCCTCTCACCCCGTACCCCTCACTCCCTCCCTCTCCCTTATCCCTCACTCACACTCTCTCCCCATATCCCCACTCCCCTCTCCCCTGTATCCCTCACTCCGCCCTCTCCACGGTATCCCTCACTCCTGACCTCTCCCCTATCCCTCACTCCCGCTCTCCCCCCCTATCCCTCACACCCTCCACTCCCCCGTATCCCTCACTCACGCCCTCTCCCCCGGTATCCCTCACTCCAGCTCTCTCCCCGCATCCCTCACTCCCGCCCTCTCCCCCGTATCCCTCACTCCCAACCTCTCCCAACCCTGTACCCCTCACTCCTGGCCTCTCCCCCATATCCCTCACTCCCGCACTCTCCCCCGTATCCCTCACTCCCGCTCTCTCCCCCTATCCCTCACTCCCTCCCTCTCCCCCGTATCCCTCACTCCCAACCTCTCCCTGTATCCCTCACTCCTGCCCTCTCCCCCGTATCCCTCACTCCGGCCCTCTCCCCGTATCCCTCACTCCCAACCTCTCCCCCCATATCCCTCACTCCCGCTCTCTCCCCGTATCCCTCACTCCCGCTCTCTCCCCGTATCCCTCACTCCCACACCCTCCCCGTATCCCTCACTCCCACCCTCTCCCCCGTATCCCTCAGTCACTCTCCCCGTATCCCTCACTCCTACCCTCTCCCAAATATCCCTCACTCCCACCCTCTCCCCGTATCCCTCACTCCCGCTCTCACCCCCGTATCCCTCACTCCCTCTCCCCATATCCCTCTCTCCCGCTCTCACTCCCCGTATCCCTCACTCCCTCTCCCCTCGTATCCCTCACTCCTGCTCTCCTCTCCGTATCCCTCACTCCCACCCTCTCCCCCTTATCCCTCGCTCCCGCCCTCTTCCCCCATATCCCTCACTCCCGCCCTCTCCCCCGTATCCTTCACTCCCGCTCTCTCTCCGGATCCCTCACTCCCACCCTCTCCCCCCTATCCCTCATTCCCGCCCTCTCCCCGTATCCCTCACGGCCACCCTCTTCCCCCGTATCCCTCACTCCCGCCTTCTCCCCGTATCCCTCACTCCCGCCCTCTCCCCGTGTCCCTCACAACCACCCTCTCCCCCGTGTCCCTCACTCCCTCCCTCTCCCCCCGTATCCCTCACTCCCACCCTCTCCCCCCGTATCCCTCACTCCCTCCCTCTCCCCCCGTATCCCTCACTCCCACCTTCTCCCCCCGTATCCCTCACTCCTGGCCTCTCCCCCATATCCCTCACTCCCGCCCTCTCCCCCGTATCCCTCACTCCCGCTCTCACCCCCAGTATCCCTCACTCCTGGCCTCTCCCCCGTATCCCTCACTCCCATCCTCTCCCCCCGTATCCCTCACTCCCTCCCTCTCCCCCCATATCCCTCACTCCCGCCCTCTCCCCCTTATCCCTCACTCCCGCTCTCTCCCCGTATCCCACACTCCCACCCTCTCCCCGTATCCCTCACTCCTGCCCTCTCCCTGTATCCCTCACTACCAGTCTCTCCCCGTATCCCTCACTCTCCCCCCGTATCCCTCACTCCCGCTCTCTCCCCCGTGTCCCCCACTCCCACCCTCTCCCCTTATCCCTCACTCCCACCCTCTGCCCCGTATCCCTCACTCCTGCCCGCTCCCTGTGTCCCTCACTCCCTCTCCCAGTATCCCTCACTCCCGCCCTCTCCCTGTGTCCCTCACTCCCTCTCCCTGTATCCCTCACACCCACCCTCTACCCCGTATCCCTCACTCCTGCTTTCTCCCCCGTGTCCCTCACTCCCACCCCTCACCCTGTATCCCTCACTCCCACCCTCTACCCCTGTATGCCCTCATCCAGCCCTCTCCCTTATCCCTCACTCCCCCCCTCTCCCCGTATCATCCTCCTCCCACCCTCTCCCGAGTATCCCTCACTTGCCTCTCTCCCCAGTATCCATCACTCCCCCTCTCTTCCCCAGTTCCCACACATCCGCCCTCTCTCCCCCCGTATCCCTCCCTCAGCTCTCTCTCCCCTCTATCCCTCACTCCTCCCTCTCCCCCCGTATCCCTCACTACCGCTCTCTTCTCCCTGTATCACTCACTCCCGCCCTCTCCCCCCATATCCCTGGACGCCCTCTCCCCAGTATCCCGTAACTCCCAGCCCTCTTCCCCGTACCCCTCACTCCCACACTCTCTCCCCCGTAACCCTCACTCCCACCCTCCTCCCCGTACTCCCGTCACTCCCGCCCTCTCCACCGTATTCCCTCACGGGCCCAGCTCTCCCCCCCAGTATCCCTCACTCCCTGCCTTCCCCGTTTCCCTCACTCCCACCCTCTCCCCGTATCCCTCACTCCCGCTCTCCCCGTATCCCTCACTCCCACTCTCTCCCCCTATCCCTCACTCCCTCCCTCTCCCCCGTATCCCTCACTCCCAACCTCTCCCTGTATCCCTCACTCCTGCCCTCTCCCCCGTATCCCTCACTCCGGCCCTCTCCCCGTATCCCTCACTCCCACCCTCTCCCCCCATATCCCTCACTCCCGCTCTCTCCCCGTATCCCTCACTCCCACACCCTCCCCGTATCCCTCAGTCCCACCCTCTCCCCCGTATCCCTCAGTCACTCTCCCCGTATCCCTCACTCCCACCCTCTCCCAAATATCCCTCACTCCCACCCTCTCCCCGTATCCCTCACTCCCGCTCTCACCCCCGTATCCCTCACTCCCTCTCCCCATATCCCTCTCTCCCGCTCTCACTCCCCGTATCCCTCACTCCCTCTCCCCTCGTATCCCTCACTCCTGCTCTCTCTCCGTATCCCTCGCTCCCGCCCTCTTCCCCCATATCCCTCACTCCCGCCCTCTCCCCCGTATCCTTCACTCCCGCTTTCTCTCCGGATCCCTCACTCCCACCCTCTCCCCCCTATCCCTCATTCCCGCCCTCTCCCCGTATCCCTCACGGCCACCCTCTTCCCCCGTATCCCTCACTCCCGCCTTCTCCCCGTATCCCTCACTCCCACCCTCTCCCCGTGTCCCTCACACCCACCCTCTCCCCCGTGTCCCTCACTCCCTCCCTCTCCCCCCGTATCCCTCACTCCTCTCCCCATATCCCTCACTCCCACCCTCTCCCTGTATCCCTCACTCCCACCCTCTCCCCCCGTATCCCTCACTCCCTCCCTCTCCCCCCGTATCCCTCACTCCCACCCTCTCCCCCCGTATCCCTCACTCCCTCCCTCTCCCCCCGTATCCCTCACTCCCGACCTCTCCCAGTATTCCTCACCCCGCCCTCTCCCCGTATCCTTCACTCCAGCTCTCACCCCGTATCCCACACTCCCACCCTCTCCCCGTATCCCTCACTCCTGCCCTCTCCCTGTATCCCTCACTACCAGTCGCTCCCCGTATCCCTCACTCTCCCCCCGTATCCCTCACTCCCGCTCTCTCCCCCGTGACCCCACTCCCGCCCTCCCCCCGTATCCCTCACTCCCGCCTTCTGCCCCCGTATCCCTCGCTCCCACCCTCTCCCCGTATCCCTCACACCCTCCCTCTCCCCGTATCACTCACTCCCGCCGTCTCCCCCGTATCCCTCACTCCTGGCCTCTCCCCCATATCCCTCACTCCCGCCCTCTCCCCGTATCCCTCACTCCCGCCCTCTCCCCACCCTGTATCCCTCACTCCTGGCCTCTCCCCCGTATCCCTCACTCCCATCCTCTCCCCCCGTATCCCTCACTCCCTCCCTCTCCCCACATATCCCTCACTCCCGCCCTCTCCCCGTATCCTTCACTCCCGCTCTCTCCCCGTATCCCACACTCCCACCCTCTCCCCGTATCCCTCACTCCTGCCCTCTCCCTGTATCCCTCACTACCAGTCTCTCCCCGTATCCCTCACTCTCCCCCCGTATCCCTCACTCCCGCTCTCTCCCCCGTGTCCCCCACTCCCACCCTCTCCCCTTATCCCTCACTCCCACCCTCTGCCCCGTATCCCTCACTCCCGCCCGCTCCCTGTGTCCCTCACTCCCTCTCCCAGTATCCCTCACTCCCGCCCTCCTCCCTGTGTCCCTCACTCCCTCTCCCTGTATCCCTCACACCCACCCTCTACCCCGTATCCCTCACTCCTGCTTTCTCCCCCGTGTCCCTCACTCCCACCCTCTCCCTGTATCCCTCACACCCACCCTCTACCCCGTATCCCTCACTCCCAACCTCTCTCCCTGTATCCCTCCCTCCCGCCCTCTCCCCGTATCACTCACTCCCACCCTCTCCCCATATCCCTCACTCCCTCTCCCCATATCCATCACTCCCGCTCTCTCCCCATATCCCTCACTCCCGCTCTCTCCCCGTATCCCTCCCTCTCTCCCTCTCCCCGTATCCCTCACTCCCTCCCTCTCCCCTGTATCCCTCACTCCCTCCTTCTCCCTGTATCACTCACTCCCGCCCTCTCCCCCATATCCCTTACTCCCTCTCCCCATATCCCTAACTCCCACCCTCTCCCCGTACCCCTCACTCCCACACTCTCCCCCCGTATCCCTCACTCCTCCCTCTCCCCGTACCCCTCACTCCCGCCCTCTACCACCGTATCCCTCACTCCCGCTCTCACCCCCAGTATCCCTCACTCCCTGCCTCTCCCCTGTTTCCCTCACTCCCACCCTCTCCCCGTATCCCTCACTCCCGCTCTCCCCGTATCCCTCACTCCCACTCTCTCCCCCTATCCCTCACTCCCTCCCTCTCCCCCGTATCCCTCACTCCCAACCTCTCCCTGTATCCCTCACTCCTGCCCTCTCCCCCGTATCCCTCACTCCGGCCCTCTCCCCGTATCCTCACTCCCACCCTCTCCCCCCATATCCCTCACTCCTGCTCTCTCCCCGTATCCCTCACTCCCACACCCTCCCCGTATCCCTCAGTCCCACCCTCTCCCCCGTATCCCTCAGTCACTCTCCCCGTATCCCTCACTCCCACCCTCTCCCAAATATCCCTCACTCCCACCCTCTCCCCGTATCCCTCACTCCCGCTCTCACCCCCGTATCCCTCACTCCCTCTCCCCATATCCCTCTCTCCCGCTCTCACTCCCCGTATCCCTCACTCCCTCTCCCCTCGTATCCCTCACTCCTGCTCTCTCTCCGTATCCCTCACTCCCACCCTCTCCCCCCTTATCCCTCGCTCCCGCCCTCTTCCCCCATATCCCTCACTCCCGCCCTCTCCCCCGTATCCTTCACTCCCGCTCTCTCTCCGGATCCCTCACTCCCGCCCTCTCCCCGTGTCCCTCACACCCACCCTCTCCCCCGTGTCCCTCACTCCCTCCCTCTCCCCCCGTATCCCTCACTCCTCTCCCCATATCCCTCACTCCCACCCTCTCCCCGTATCCCTCACTCCCACCCTCTCCCCCGTATCCCTCACTCCCTCCCTCTCCCCCCGTATCCCTCACTCCCACCCTCTCCCCCCGTATCCCTCACTCCCGACCTCTCCCAGTATTCCTCACCCCCGCCCTCTCGCCGTATCCTTCACTCCAGCTCTCACCCCGTATCCCTCACTCCCACCCTCTCCCCCCGTATCCCTCACTCCCTCCCTCTCCCCCCGTATCCCTCACTCCCACCCTCTCCCCCCGTATCCCTCACTCCCGACCCTCTCCCCAGTATTCCTCACCCCCGCCCTCTCCCCGTATCCTTCACTCCAGCTCTCACCCCGTATCCCACACTCCCACCCTCTCCCCGTATCCCTCACTCCTGCCCTCTCCCTGTATCCCTCACTACCAGTCTCTCCCCATATCCCTCACTCTCCCCCCGTATCCCTCACTCCCGCTCTCTCCCCCCGTGACCCCACTCCCGCCCTCCCCCCGTTATCCCTCACTCCCGCCTTCTGCCCCCGTATCCCTCGCTCCCACCCTCTCCCCGTATCCCTCACACCCACCCTCTACCGCGTATCCCTCACTCCCAACCTCTCTCCCTGTATCCCTCACTCCCGCCCTCTCCCCGTATCACTCACTCCCTCCCTCTCCCCTGTATCCCTCACTCCCTCTCCCTGCATCCCTCGCTCCCGACCGCTCCCCCTGTATACCCCACTCCCGCCCTCTCCCCCGTATCCCTCACTCCCGCTCTCACCCCCAGTATCCCTCACTCCTGGCCTCTCCCCCATATCCCTCACTCCCGCCCTCTCCCCCGTATCCCTCACTCCCGCTCTCACCCCCAGTATCCCTCACTCCTGGCCTCTCCCCCGTATCCCTCACTCCCACCCTCTCCCCCCGTATCCCTCACTCCCTCCCTCTCCCCCCATATCCCTCACTCCCGCCCTCTCCCCGTATCCTTCACTCCCGCTCTCTCCCCGTATCCCACACTCCCACCCTCTCCCCGTATCCCTCACTCCTGCCCTCTCCCTGTATCCCTCACTACCAGTCTCTCCCAATATCCCTCACTCTCCCCCGTATCCCTCACTCCCGCTCTCCCCCGTATCCCTCACTCCCGCCCTCTCCCCCGCATCCCTCACTCCCGCCCTCTCCCCGTATCCCTCACTCCCTCTCCCCTGTACCCCTCACTCCCTCCCTCTCCCCATATCCCTCACTCACACTCTCTCCCCATATCCCTCACTCCCTCTCCCCGTATCCCTCACTCCCGCCCTCTCCACTGTATCCCTCACTCCTGACCTCTCCCCATATCCCTCACTCCCGCTCTCCCCCCTATCCCTCACTCCCTCCCACTCCCCCGTATCCCTCACTCACGCCCTCTCCCCCGTATCCCTCACTCCAGCTCTCTCCCCGCATCCCTCACTCCCGCCCTCTCCCCCGTATCCCTCACTCCCAACCTCTCCCAACCCTGTACCCCTCACTCCTGGCCTCTCCCCCATATCCCTCACTCCCGCACTCTCCCCCGTATCCCTCACTCCCGCTCTCTCCCCCTATCCCTCACTCCCTCCCTCTCCCCCGTATCCCTCACTCCCAACCTCTCCCTGTATCCCTCACTCCTGCCCTCTCCCCCGTATCCCTCACTCCGGCCCTCTCCCCGTATCCCTCACTCCCACCCTCTCCCCCCATATCCCTCACTCCCGCTCTCTCCCCGTATCCCTCACTCCCGCTCTCTCCCCGTATCCCTCACTCCCACACCCTCCCCGTATCCCTCACTCCCACCCTCTCCCCCGTATCCCTCAGTCACTCTCCCCGTATCCCTCACTCCTACCCTCTCCCAAATATCCCTCACTCCCACCCTCTCCCCGTATCCCTCACTCCCGCTCTCACCCCCGTATCCCTCACTCCCTCTCCCCATATCCCTCTCTCCCGCTCTCACTCCCCCGTATCCCTCACTCCCTCTCCCCTCGTATCCCTCACTCCTGCTCTCTCTCCGTATCCCTCACTCCCACCCTCTCCCCCCTTATCCCTCGCTCCCCGCCCTCTTCCCCCATATCCCTCACTCCCGCCCTCTCCCCCGTATCCTTCACTCCCGCTCTCTCTCCGGATCCCTCACTCCCACCCTCTCCCCCCTATCCCTCATTCCCGCCCTCTCCCCGTATCCCTCACGGCCACCCTCTTCCCCCGTATCCCTCACTCCCGCCTTCTCCCCGTATCCCTCACTCCCGCCCTCTCCCCGTGTCCCACACACCCACCCTCTCACCCGTGTCCCTCACTCCCTCCCTCTCCCCCCGTATCCCTCACTCCCACCCTCTCCCCCCGTATCCCTCACTCCCTCCCTCTCTCCCCGTATCCCTCACTCCCACCTTCTCCCCCCCGTATCCCTCACTCCTGGCCCTCTCCCCCAGTATCCCTCACTCCCGCCCTCTCCCCCGTATCCCTCACTCCCGCTCTCACCCCCAGTATCCCTCACTCCTGGCCTCTCCCTCCGTATCCCTCACTCCCATCTCGCCCCCCCGTATCCTCACTCCCTCCCTCTCCCCCCATATCCCTCACTCCCGCCCTCTCCCCGTATCCTTCACTCCCGCTCTCTCCCGTATCCCACACTCCCACCCCTCTCCCCGTATCCCTCACTCCTGCCTCTCCCTGTATCCCTCACTACCAGTCTCTCCCCGTATCCCTCCACTCTCCACCGCCGTATCCCTCCACTCCCGCTCTCTCCCCCGTTGTCCCCCACTCCCACCCCTCTCCCCTTATCCCTCACTCCACCCTCTGCCCCGTATCCCTCACTCCCGCCCGCTCCCTGTGTCCCTCACTCCCTCTCCCAGTATCCCTCACTCCCGCCCTCTCCCTGTGTCCCTCACTCCCTCTCCCTGTAGTCCCTCACACCCACCCTCTACCCCCGTATCCCTCACTCCTGCTTTCTCCCCCGTGTCCCCTCACTCCACCCTCTCCCTGTATCCCTCACACCCACCCTCTACCCCCGTATCCCTCACTCCAAACCTCTCTCCCTGTATCCCTCACTCCCGCCCTCTCCCCGTATCACTCACTCCCACCCTCTCCCCATATCCCTCACTCCCTCTCCCCATATCCATCACTCCCGCTCTCTCCCCATATCCCTCACTCCCGCTCTCTCCCCGTATCCCTCCCTCTCTCCCTCTCCCCGTATCCCTCACTCCCTCCCTCTCCCCTGTATCCCTCACTCCCTCCTTCTCCCTGTATCACTCACTCCCGCCCTCTCCCCCATATCCCTTACTCCCTCTCCCCATATCCCTAACTCCCACCCTCTCCCCGTACCCCTCACTCCCACACTCTCCCCCGTATCCCTCACTCCCTCCCTCTCCCCGTACCCCTCACTCCCGCCCTCTACCACCGTATCCCTCACTCCCGCTCTCACCCCCAGTATCCCTCACTCCCTGCCTCTCCCCCTGTTTCCCTCACTCCCACCCTCTCCCCGTATCCCTCACTCCCGCTCTCCCCGTATCCCTCACTCCCACTCTCTCCCCCTATCCCTCACTCCCTCCCTCTCCCCCGTATCCCTCACTCCCAACCTCTCCCTGTATCCCTCACTCCTGCCCTCTCCCCCGTATCCCTCACTCCGGCCCTCTCCCCGTATCCCTCACTCCCACCCTCTCCCCCCATATCCCTCACTCCCGCTCTCTCCCCGTATCACTCACTCCCACACCCTCCCCGTATCCCTCAGTCCCACCCTCTCCCCCGTATCCCTCAGTCACTCTCCCTGTATCCCTCACTCCCACCCTCTCCCAAATATCCCTCACTCCCACCCTCTCCCCGTATCCCTCACTCCCGCTCTCACCCCCGTATCCCTCACTCCCTCTCCCCATATCCCTCTCTCCCGCTCTCACTCCCCGTATCCCTCACTCCCTCTCCCCTCGTATCCCTCACTCCTGCTCTCTCTCCGTATCCCTCACTCCCACCCTCTCCCCCCTTATCCCTCGCTCCCGCCCTCTTCCCCCATATCCCTCACTCCCACCCTCTCCCCCCTTATCCCTCGCTCCCGCCCTCTTCCCCCATATCCCTCACTCCCGCCCTCACCCCCGTATCCTTCACTCCCGCTCTCTCTCCGGATCCCTCACTCCCACCCTCTCCCACCTATCCCTCATTCCCGCCCTCTCCCCGTATCCCTCACGGCCACCCTCTTCCCCCGTATCCCTCACTCCCGCCTTCTCCCCGTATCCCTCACTCCCGCCCTCTCCCCGTTGTCCCTCACACCCACCCTCTCCCCCGTTTTGTATGTCCCTCACTCCCTCCCTCTCCCCCGTATCCCTCACTCCTCTCCACATATCCCTCACTCCCACCCTCTCCCTGTATCCCTCACTCCCACCCTCTCCCCCGTATCCCTCACTCCCGCTCTCTCCCCCCGTATCCCTCACTCCCACCCTCTCCCCCCGTATCCCTCACTCCCTCCCTCTCCCCCCGTATCCCTCACTCCCGACCTCTCCCAGTATTCCTCACCCCCGCCCTCTCCCCGTATCCTTCACTCCAGCTCTCACCCCGTATCCCACACTCCCACCCTCTCCCCGTATCCCTCACTCCTGCCCTCTCCCTGTATCCCTCACTACCAGTCTCTCCCCATATCCCTCACTCTCCCCCCGTATCCCTCACTCCCGCTCTCTCCCCCGTGACCCCACTCCCGCCCTCCCCCCGTATCCCTCACTCCCGCCTTCTGCCCCCGTATCCCTCGCTCCCACCCTCTCCCCGTATCCCTCACACCCACCCTCTACCCCGTACCCCTCACTCCCAACCTCTCTCCCTGCATCCCTCACTCCCGCCCTCTCCCCGTATCACTCACTCCCTCCCTCTCCCCTGTATCCCTCACTCCCTCTCCCGCATCCCTCGCTCCCGACCGCTCCCCCTGTATACCCCACTCCCGCCCTCTCCCCCGTATCCCTCACTCCCGCTCTCACCCCCAGTATCCCTCACTCCTGGCCTCTCCCCCATATCCATCACTCCCGCCCTCTCCCCCGTATCCCTCACTCCCGCTCTCACCCCCAGTATCCCTCACTCCTGGCCTCTCCCCCATATCCCTCACTCCCGCCCTCAACCCCGTATCCCTCACTCCCGCTCTCACCCCCCGTGTCCCTCACTCCCGCCCTCTCCCCGTATCCCTCACTCCTCTCCCCATATCCCTCACTCCCACCCTCTCCCCGTATCCCTCACTCCCACCCTCTCCCCCGTATCCCTCACTCCCTCCCTCTCCCCCCGTATCCCTCACTCCGACCCTCTCCCCCCGTATCCCTCACTCCCATTCCCTCTCCCTGTATCCCTCACTCCCGCGCTCTCCCTGTATTTCTCACCCCCGCCCTCTCCCCGTATCCCTCTCTCCCACACTCTCCCCCGTATCCCTCACTCCCGCTCTATTCCCCTTATCCCTCACTCCCGCTCTCTCCCCTGTATCCCTCACTCCCGCTCTCTCCCTGTATCCCTCACTCTCACCCTCTCCCTGTATCCCTCACTCCTGCTCTCTCCCCCGTATCCCTCACTCCCGCCCTTGCCCTGTATCCCTCACTCCCGCTTTCTCCACGTAACCCTCACTCCCGCTCTCTCCTCCGATATCCCTCACTCCTGCCCTCTCCTCCTGTATCCCTCACTCCCGCTCTCTCCTCCGTATTCCCTCACTCCCGCCCTCTCTCCTGTATCCCTCACTCCCGCTCTCTCCCCCGTATCCCTGAATCCCGCCATCTCCCGCGTATCCCTCACTCCCACCCTCCCCCCCGTATCCCTCACTCCCGCTCTCTCCCCCATATCCCTCACTCCTGCCCTCTCCCCCGTATCCCTCACTCCCGCTCTCTCCCCCGTATCCCTCACTCCCGCCCTCTCCCCCGTATCCCTCACTCCCACCCTCCCCCCCGTATCACTCACGCCCGCTCTCTCCCATATCCCTCACTCCCGCTCTCTCACCCGTATCCCTCACTCCCGCCCTCTACCCCCGTATGCCTCACTCCGCCCTCTCCCTGAATCCCTCACTCCCCGCCCTCTCCCCCGTATCCCCTCACTCCCGCTCTCTCTCCCGTATCTCTCACTCCTGCCCTCTCCCCCGTATCCCTCACTCCCACCCTCCCCCCGTGTCCCTCACTCCCGCCCTCTCCCTGAATCCCTCACTCCCTTTCCCCCGTATCCCTCACTCCCTCCCTTGCCCTGTATCCCTCACTCCCGCTCTCTCCCCGTATCCCTCACTCCTGCTCTCTCCCCCGTATCCCTCACTCCCGCCCTTTCCCTGTATCCCTCACTCCCGCTCTCTCCCCGTATCGCTCACTCCCACCCTCTCCCTGAATCCCTCACTCCCTCTCCCCCGTATCCCTCACTCCCGCTCTCTCTCCCGTATCTCTCACTCCTGCCCTCTCCCCCGTATCCCTCACTCCCACCCTCTCCCCCCGTATCCCTCATTCCCGCCCTCTCCCCCCGTATACCTCACTCCCGCTCTCTCCGTATCCCTCACTCCCACCCGCCCCCCGTATCCCTCACTCCCTCCCTCTCCCCGTATCCCTCACTCCCACCCTCTCCCCCCATATCCCTCACTCCCGCTCTCTCCCCGTATCCCTCACTCCCGCTCTCTCCCCGTATCCCTCACTCCCACACCCTCCCCGTATCCCTCACTCCCACCCTCTCCCCCGTATCCCTCAGTCACTCTCCCCGTATCCCTCACTCCCACCCTCTCCCAAATATCCCTCACTCCCACCCTCTCCCCGTATCCCTCACTCCCGCTCTCACCCCCCGTATCCCTCACTCCCTCTCCCCATATCCCTCTCTCCCGCTCTCACTCCCCGTATCCCTCACTCCCTCTCCCCTCGTATCCCTCACTCCTGCTCTCTCTCCGTATCCCTCACTCCCACCCTCTCCCCCCTTATCCCTCGCTCCCGCCCTCTTCCCCCATATCCCTCACTCCCGCCCTCTCCCCCGGTATCCTTCACTCCCGCTCTCTCTCCGGATCCCTCACTCCCACCCTCTCCCCCCTATCCCTCATTCCCGCCCTCTCCCCGTATCCCTCACGGCCACCCTCTTCCCCCGTATCCCTCACTCCCGCCTTCTCCCCGTATCCCTCACTCCCGCCCTCTCCCCGTGTCCCTCACACCCACCCTCTCCCCCCGTGTCCCTCACTCCCGCCCTCTCCCCGTATCCCTCACTCCTCTCCCCATATCCCTCACTCCCACCCTCTCCCCGTATCCCTCACTCCCCCCCTCTCCCCCCGTATCCCTCACTCCCTCCCTCTCCCCCCGTATCCCTCACTCCCACCCTCTCCCCCCGTATCCCTCACTCCCGCCCTCTCCCAGTATTCCTCACCCCCGCCCTCTCCCCGTATCCTTCACTCCAGCTCTCTCCCCGTATCCCACACTCCCACCCTCTCCCCGTATCCCTCACTCCTGCCCTCTCCCTGTATCCCTCACTACCAGTCTCTCCCCATATCCCTCACTCTCCCGCCGTATCCCTCACTCCCGCTCTCTCCCCCGTGACCCCACTCCCGCCCTCCCCCCGTATCCCTCACTCCCGCCTTCTGCCCCCGTATCCCTCGCTCCCACCCTCTCCCCGTATCCCTCACACCCACCCTCTACCGCATATCCCTCACTCCCAACCTCTCTCCCTGCATCCCTCACTCCCGCCCTCTCCCCGTATCACTCACTCCCTCACTCTCCCCGCATCCCTCACTCCCGACCGCTGCCCCTGTATACCCCACTCCCGCCCTCTCCCCCGTATCCCTCACTCCCGCTCTCACCCCCAGTATCCCTCACTCCTGGCCTCTCCCCCATATCCATCACTCCCGCCCTCTCCCCCGTATCCCTCACTCCCGCTCTCACCCCCAGTATCCCTCACTCCTGGCCTCTCCCCCATATCCCTCACTCCCGCCCTCAACCCCCTATCCCTCACTCCCGCCCTCTCCCCCGTATCCCTCACTCCCACTCTCTCACCCTTTCCCTCACTCCCTCCCTCTCCCCCGTATCCCTCACACCCACCCTCTCCTCGTATCCCTCACTCCCGCCCTCTCCCCCGTATCCCTCACTCCCTCCCTCTCCCCATACCCCACACTCCCGCCCTCTCCCCCGTATACCTCACTCCCGCTCTCACCCCCCGTATCCCTCACTCCCTCCTTCTCTCCGTTTCCCTCACTCCCACCCTCTCCCCGTATCCCTCACTCCCGCTCTCCCCGTATCCCTCACTCTCACTCTCTCCCTGTCTCCCTCACTCCCTCTCCCCCGTATCCCTCACTCCCTCCCTCTCCCCATATCCCTCACTCCCACTCTCTCCCCATAACCCTCACTCCCTCTCCCCGTATCCCTCACACCCGCCCTCTCCCCGTATCCCTCACTCCCACCCTCTCCCCCCTATCCCTCATTCCCACCCTCTTCCCCCGTATCCCTCACTCCCGCCCTCCCCCCTTATCCCTCACTCCCTCTCCCCATACCCCTGACTCCCACCCTCTCCCCGTATCCCTCACTCCCACCCTCTCCCCCCGTATCCCTCACTCCCTCCCTCTCCCCCCGTATCCCTCACTCCCGCCCTCTCCCCGTATCCTTCACTCCCACCCTCTCCCCGTATCCCTCACTCCCACCCTCTCCCCCCGTATCCCTCACTCCCTCCCTCTCCCCCCGTATCCCTCACTCCCGCCCTCTCCCCGTATCCTTCACTCCCGCCCTCTCCCCGTATCCTTCACTCCCGCTCTCTCCCCGTATCCTTCACTCCCACCCTCTCCCCGTATCCCTCACTCCTGCCCTTTCCCTGTATCCCTCACTACCAGTCTCTCCCCATATCCCTTATTCTCCCCCCGTATCCCTCACTCCCGCTCTCTCCCCCGTGACCCCACTCCCGCCCTCCCCCCG
This sequence comes from Carcharodon carcharias, assembly GCF_017639515.1. Taxonomy (NCBI): domain Eukaryota; kingdom Metazoa; phylum Chordata; class Chondrichthyes; order Lamniformes; family Lamnidae; genus Carcharodon; species Carcharodon carcharias. The sequence continues at coordinate 7,729 of NW_024470872.1, read as the reverse complement.
TATCCCTCACTCCCGCCTTCTGCCCCCGTATCCCTCGCTCCCACCCTCTCCCCGTATCCCTCACACCCTCCCTCTCCCCCCGTATCCCTCACTCCCGCCCTCTCCCCGTATCCTTCACTCCCGCTCTCTCCCCGTATCCCACACTCCCACCCTCTCCCCGTATCCCTCACTCCCACCCTCTCCCAAATATCCCGCACTCCCACCCTCTCCCCGTATCCCTCACTCCCGCTCTCACTCCCCGTATCCCTCACTCCCTCTCCCCTCGTATCCCTCACTCCCACCCTCTCCCCCCTTATCCCTCGCTCCCGCCCTCTTCCCCCATATCCCTCACTCCCGCCCTGTCCCCCGTATCCTTCACTCCCGCTCTCTCTCTGGATCCCTACCTCCCACCCTCTCCCCCCTTATCCCTCGCTCCCGCCCTCTTCCCCCATATCCCTCATTCCCGCCCTCTCCCCGTATCCCTCACGGCCACCCTCTTCCCCCGTATCCCTCACTCCCGCCTTCTCCCCGTATCCCTCACTCCCGCCCTCTCCCCGTGTCCCTCACACCCACCCTCTCCCTCCGTGTCCCTCACTCCCGCCCTCTCCCCGTATCCCTCACTCCTCTCCCCATATCCCTCACTCCCACCCTCTCCCCGTATCCCTCACTCCCACCCTCTCTCCCCGTATCCCTCACTCCCTCCCTCTCCCCCCGTATCCCTCACTCCACCCTCTCCCCCGTATCCCTCACTCCCTCCCTCTCCCCCCGTATCCCTCACTCCCGCCCTCTCCCAGTATTCCTCACCCCCGCCCTCTCCCCGTATCCTTCACTCCCGCTCTCTCCCCGTATCCCACACTCCCACCCTCTCCCCGTATCCCTCACTCCTGCCCTCTCCCTGTAACCCTCACTACCAGTCTCTCCCCGTATCCCTCACTCTCCCCCCGTATCCCTCACTCCCGCTCTCTCCCCCGTGACCCCACTCCCGCCCTCCCCCCGTATCACTCACTCCCGCCTTCTGCCCCCGTATCCCTCGCTCCCAACCTCTACCCGTATCCCTCACACCCACCCTCTACCGCGTATCCCTCACTCCCAACCCCTCTCCCCGTATCCCTCACTCCTGGCCTCTCCCCCGTATCCCTCACTCCCGCCCTCTCCCCCGTATCCCTCACTCCTGCTCTCACCCCCAGTATCCCTCACTCCTGGCCTCTCCCCCATATCCCTCACTCCCGCCCTCAACCCCGTATCCCTCACTCCTGCTCTCTCCCCTATCCCTCACTCCCGCCCTCTCCCCCGTATCCCTCACTCCCACTCTCTCCCCCTTTCCCTCACTCCCTCCCTCTCCCCCGTATCCCTCACACCCACCCTCTCCTCGTATCCCTCACTCCCGCCCTCTCCCCCGTATCCCTCACTCCCGCCCTCTCCCCCGTATACCTCAATCCCTCCCTCTCCCCATACCCCACACACCCGCCCTCTCCCCGTATCCCTCACTCCCTCCCTCTCCCCGTACCCCACACTCCCGCCCTCTCCCCCCGTATCCCTCCCCCCCCTCTCCCCGTGTCCCTCACACCCACCCTCTCCCCCGTGTCCCTCACTCCCGCCCTCTCCCCGTATCCCTCACTCCTCTCCCCATATCCCTCACTCCCGCCCTCTCCCCGTATCCTTCACTCCCGCTCTCTCCCCGTATCCCACACTCCCACCCTCTCCCCGTATCCCTCACTCCTGCCCTCTCTCTGTATCCCTCACTACCAGTCTCTCCCCATATCCCTCACTCTCCCCCCGTATCCCTCACTCTCCCCCCGTATCCCTCACTCCCGCTCTCTCCCCCGTGACCCCACTCCCGCCCTCCCCCCGTATCCCTCACTCCCGCCTTCTGCCCCCGTATCCCTCGCTCCCACCCTCTCCCTGTATCCCTCACACCCACCCTCTACCCCGTACCCCTCACTCCCAACCTCACTCCCTGTATCCCTCACTCCCGCCCTCTCCCCGTATCACTCACTCCCTCCCTCTCCCCTGTATCCCTCACTCCCTCCTTCTCCCTGTATCACTCACTCCCGCCCTCTCCCCCCATATCCCTCACTCCCTCTCCCCATATCCCTCACTCCCACCCTCTCCCCGTATCCCTCACTCCTGCCCTCTCCCCTGTATCCCTCACTCCCTCTCCCCGCATCCCTCACTCCCGACCGCTCCCCCTGTATACCCCACTCCCGCCCTCTCCCCCGTATCCCTCACTCCCGCTCTCACCCCCAGTATCCCTCACTCCCGCCCTCTCCCCGTATCCCTCACTCCTCTCCCCATATCCCTCACTCCCACCCTCTCCCCCGTATACCTCACTCCCTCCCTCTCCCCCCGTATCCCTCTCTCCCGCCCTCTCCCAGTATTCCTCACCCCCGCCCTCTCCCCGTATCCTTCACTCCAGCTCTCTCCCCGTATCCCACACTCCCACCCTCTCCCCGTGTCCCTCACTCCTGCCCTCTCCCTGTATCCCTCACTACCAGTCTCTCCCCGTATCCCTCACTCTCCTCCCGTATCCCTCACTCCCGCTCTCTCCCCCGTGACCCCACTCCCGCCCTCCCCCCGTATCCCTCACTCCCGCCTTCTGCCCCCGTATCCCTCGCTCCCACCCTCTCCCCGTATCCCTCACACCCACCATCTACCGCGTATCCCTCACTCCCAACCTCTCTCCCTGCATCCCTCACTCCCGCCCTCTCCCCGTATCACTCACTCCCTCCCTCTCCCCTGTATCCCTCACTCCCTCTCCCCGCATCCCTCACTCCCGACCGCTCCCCCTGTTTACCCCACTCCCGCCCTCTCCCCCGTATCCCTCACTCCCGCTCTCACCCCCAGTATCCCTCACTCCTGGCCTCTCCCCCATATCCCTCACTCCCGCCCTCTCCCCCGTATCCCTCACTCCCGCTCTCACCCCCAGTATCCCTCACTCCTGGCCTCTCCCCCATATCCCTCACTCCCGCCCTCAACCCCGTATCCCTCACTCCCGCTCTCACCCCCCGTGTCCCTCACTCCCGCCCTCTCCCCGTATCCCTCACTCCTCTCCCCATATCCCTCACTCCCACCCTCTCCCCGTATCCCTCACTCCCACCCTCTCCCCCGTATCCCTCACTCCCTCCCTCTCCCCCCGTATCCCTCACTCCGACCCTCTCCCCCCGTATCCCTCACTCCCTCCCTCTCCCCCCGTATCCCTCACTCCCGCCCTCTCCCAGTATTCCTCACCCCCGCCCTCTCCCCGTATCCCTCTCTCCCACACTCTCACCCGTATCCCTCACTCCCGCTCTATTCCCCTTATCCCTCACTCCCGCTCTCTCCCCTGTATCCCTCACTCCCGCTCTCTCCCCGTATCCCTCACTCTCACCCTCTCCCTGTATCCCTCACTCCTGCCCTCTCCCTGTATCCCTCACTCCTGCTCTCTCCCCCGTATCCCTCACTCCCGCCCTTGCCCTGTATCCCTCACTCCCGCTTTCTCCACGTAACCCTCACTCCCGCTCTCTCCTCCGTATCCCTCACTCCTGCCCTCTCTCCTGTATCCCTCACTCCCGCTCTCTCCTCCGTATCCCTCACTCCTGCCCTCTCTCCTGTATCCCTCACTCCCGCTCTCTCCCCCGTATCCCTGACTCCCGCCATCTCCCGCGTATCCCTCACTCCCACCCTCCCCCCCGTATCCCTCACTCCCGCTCTCTCCACATCCCTCACTCCCGCTCTCTCCCCCGTATCCCTCACTCCCGCTCTCTCCCCCATATCCCTCACTCCTGCCCTCTCCCCCGTATCCCTCACTCCCACCCTCCCCCCCGTATCCCTCACGCCCGCTCTCTCCATATCCCTCACTCCCGCTCTCTCCCCCGTATCCCTCACTCCCGCCCTCTCCCCCGTATGCCTCACTCCCGCCCTCTCCCTGAATCCCTCACTCCCGCCCTCTCCCCCGTATCCCTCACTCCCGCTCTCTCTCCCGTATCTCTCACTCCTGCCCTCTCCCCCGTATCCCTCACTCCCACCCTCCCCCCGTGTCCCTCACTCCCGCCCTCTCCCTGAATCCCTCACTCCCTTTCCCCCGTATCCCTCACTCCCTCCCTTGCCCTGTATCCCTCACTCCCGCTCTCTCCCCGTATCCCTCACTCCTGCTCTCTCCCCCGTATCCCTCACTCCCGCCCTTTCCCTGTATCCCTCACTCCCGCTCTCTCCCCGTATCGCTCACTCCCACCCTCTCCCTGAATCCCTCACTCCCTCTCCCCCGTATCCCTCACTCCCGCTCTCTCTCCCGTATCTCTCACTCCTGCCCTCTCCCCCGTATCCCTCACTCCCACCCTCTCCCCCCGTATCCCTCATTCCCGCCCTCTCCCCCCGTATACCTCACTCCCGCTCTCTCCGTATCCCTCACTCCCACCCGCCCCCCGTATCCCTCACTCCCTCCCTCTCCCCGTATCCCTCACTCCCACCCTCTCCCCCCATATCCCTCACTCCCGCTCTCTCCCCGTATCCCTCACTCCCGCTCTCTCCCCGTATCCCTCACTCCCACACCCTCCCCGTATCCCTCACTCCCACCCTCTCCCCCGTATCCCTCAGTCACTCTCCCCGTATCCCTCACTCCCACCCTCTCCCAAATATCCCTCACTCCCACCCTCTCCCCGTATCCCTCACTCCCGCTCACACCCCCGTATCCCTCACTCCCTCTCCCCATATCCCTCTCTCCCGCTCTCACTCCCCGTATCCCTCACTCCCCCTCCCCTCGTATCCCTCACTCCTGCTCTCTCTCCGTATCCCTCACTCCCACCCTCTCCCCCCTTATCCCTCGCTCCCGCCCTCTTCCCCCATATCCCTCACTCCCGCCCTCTCCCCCGTATCCTTCACTCCCGCTCTCTCTCCGGATCCCTCACTCCCACCCTCTCCCCCCTATCCCTCATTCCCGCCCTCTCCCCGTATCCCTCACGGCCACCCTCTTCCCCCGTATCCCTCACTCCCGCCTTCTCCCCGTATCCCTCACTCCCGCCCTCTCCCCGTGTCCCTCACACCCACCCTCTCCCCCCGTGTCCCTCACTCCCGCCCTCTCCCCGTATCCCTCACTCCTCTCCCCATATCCCTCACTCCCACCCTCTCCCCGTATCCCTCACTCCCACCCTCTCCCCCCGTATCCCTCACTCCCTCCCTCTCCCCCCGTATCCCTCACTCCCACCCTCTCCCCCCGTATCCCTCACTCCCGCCCTCTCCCAGTATTCCTCACCCCCGCCCTCTCCCCGTATCCTTCACTCCAGCTCTCTCCCCGTATCCCACACTCCCACCCTCTCCCCGTATCCCTCACTCCTGCCCTCTCCCTGTATCCCTCACTACCAGTCTCTCCCCATATCCCTCACTCTCCCGCCGTATCCCTCACTCCCGCTCTCTCCCCGTGACCCCACTCCCGCCCTCCCCCCGTATCCCTCACTCCCGCCTTCTGCCCCCGTATCCCTCGCTCCCACCCTCTCCCCGTATCCCTCACACCCACCCTCTACCGCGTATCCCTCACTCCCAACCTCTCTCCCTGCATCCCTCACTCCCGCCCTCTCCCCGTATCACTCACTCCCTCACTCTCCCCGCATCCCTCACTCCCGACCGCTCCCCCTGTATACCCCACTCCCGCCCTCTCCCCCGTATCCCTCACTCCCGCTCTCACCCCCAGTATCCCTCACTCCTGGCCTCTCCCCCATATCCATCACTCCCGCCCTCTCCCCCGTATCCCTCACTCCCGCTCTCACCCCCAGTATCCCTCACTCCTGGCCTCTCCCCCATATCCCTCACTCCCGCCCTCAACCCCGTATCCCTCACTCCCGCTCTCTCCCCCTATCCCTCACTCCCGCCCTCTCCCCCGTATCCCTCACTCCCACTCTCTCCCCCTTTCCCTCACTCCCTCCCTCTCCCCCGTATCCCTCACACCCACCCTCTCCTCGTATCCCTCACTCCCGCCCTCTCCCCCGTATCCCTCACTCCCTCCCTCTCCCCATACCCCACACTCCCGCCCTCTCCCCCGTATACGTCACTCCCGCTCTCACCCCCCGTATCCCTCACTCCCTCCTTCTCTCCGTTTCCCTCACTCCCACCCCTCTCCCCGTATCCCTCACTCCCGCTCTCCCCGTATCCCTCACTCTCACTCTCTCCCTGTCTCCCTCACTCCCTCACCCCCGTATCCCCTCACTCCCTCCCTCTCCCCATATCCCTCACTCCCACTCTCTCCCCATAACCCTCACTCCCTCTCCCCGTATCCCTCACACCCGCCCTCTCCCCCGTATCCCTCACTCCCACCCGCTCCCCCGTATCCCTCATTCCCGCCCTCTTCCCCCGTATCCCTCACTCCCCCGCCCTCCCCCCCTTATCCCTCACTCCCTCTCCCCATACCCCTGACTCCCCACCCTCTCCCCGTATCCCTCACTCCCTCCCTCTCCCCGTATCCCTCACTCCCACCCACTCCCACTGTATCCCTCACTCCCGCCCTCTCCCCGTATCCCTCACTCCCACCCTCTCCCCGTATCCCTCACTCCCACCCTCTCCCCCCGTATCCCTCACTCCCGCTCTCTCCCCCCGTATCCCTCACTCCCGCCCTCTCCCCGTATCCTTCACTCCCACCCTCTCCCCGTATCCTTCACTCCCGCTCTCTCCCCGTATCCTTCACTCCCACCCTCTCCCCGTATCCCTCACTCCTGCCCTTTCCCTGTATCCCTCACTACCAGTCTCTCCCCATATCCCTTATTCTCCCCCCGTATCCCTCACTCCCGCTCTCTCCCCCGTGACCCCACTCCCCGCCCTCCCCCCGTATCCCTCACTCCCGCCTTCTGCCCCCGTATCCCTCGCTCCCACCCTCTCCCCGTATCCCTCACACCCTCCCTCTCCCCCCGTATCCCTCACTCCCGCCCTCTCCCCGTATCCTTCACTCCCGCTCTCTCCCCGTATCCCACACTCCCACCCTCTCCCCGTATCCCTCACTCCCACCCTCTCCCAAATATCCCGCACTCCCACCCTCTCCCCGTATCCCTCACTCCCGCTCTCACTCCCCGTATCCCTCACTCCCTCTCCCCTCGTATCCCTCACTCCCACCCTCTCCCCCCTTATCCCTCGCTCCCGCCCTCTTCCCCCATATCCCTCACTCCCGCCCTGTCCCCCGTATCCTTCACTCCCGCTCTCTCTCTGGATCCTACCTCCCACCCTCTCCCCCCTTATCCCTCGCTCCCCGCCCTCTTCCCCATATCCCTCATTCCCGCCCTCTCCCCGTATCCCTCACGGCCACCCTCTTCCCCCGTATCCCTCACTCCCGCCATCTCCCCGTATCCCTCACTCCCGCCCTCTCCCGTGTCCCTCACACCCACCCTCTCCCTCCGTGTCCCTCACTCCCGCCCTCTCCCCGTATCCCTCACTCCTCTCCCCATATCCCTCACTCCCACCCTCTCCCCGTATCCCTCACTCCCACCCTCTCCCCCCGTATCCCTCACTCCCTCCCTCTCCCCCCGTATCCCTCACTCCACCCTCTCCCCCGTATCCCTCACTCCCTCCCTCTCCCCCCGTATCCCTCACCCCCGCCCTCTCCCCGTATCCTTCACTCCCGCTCTCTCCCCGTATCCCACACTCCCACCCTCTCCCCGTATCCCTCACTCCTGCCCTCTCCCTGTAACCCTCACTACCAGTCTCTCCCCGTATCCCTCACTCTCCCCCCGTATCCCTCACTCCCGCTCTCTCCCCGTGACCCCACTCCCGCCCTCCCCCCGTATCACTCACTCCC
>NW_024470871.1:172500-178974 GCF_017639515.1 Carcharodon carcharias | reverse complement strand
CTCCCTCACTCCCTCTCTCCCTCTTTCTCTCTTCCTCCCAGCATGTCCCTCCCTCTCCCTCCCTCCCTGTCTCTCTCTCTCTCTCCCTCCCTCCCTGTCTCTCTCTCTCCCTCCCTCCCTGTCTCTCTCTCTCCCTCCCTCCCTGTATCTATCTCTCCCTCCCTGTCTCTCACACTCCCTCCCTCCATGTCTCTATTGCACACCTCCCTCTCTCTCTCTCCCTCCCATCCTGTCTCTCTCTTTCCCTCCATCCCGGTCTCTCTCTCTCCCTCCCTCCCTGTCTCTCTCTCTCTCCCTCCCTCCCTGTCTCTCTCTCTCCCTCCCTCCCTGTCTCTCTCTCTCTCCCTCCCTGTCTCTCTCCCTCCCAACCTGTATCTCTCTCTCCCTCCCTCACTGTCTCGATCTCTCCCTCCCTGTCTCGCTCTCAATCCCTCCCTGTCTCACTCTCTCTCCCTCCCTCCATGACTCTCCCTCACTCCCTGTTTCTCTCTCTCCCTCCCTCCATGTCTCTCTCTCTCCCTCCCTCCATGTCACTCTCTCTTCCTCCCTCCCTGTATCTCTCTCTCCTTCCGTCCCTGTCACTCTCTCTCCCTCCCTGTCTCTCCCTCCCTCCTTCCCTGTCTCTCTCGCTCCCTCCACCCTTCCCTGTCTTTCTCTCCCTCCCTTCTTCCCTGTCTCTCTCTCTCCCTCCCTCCCTGTCTCGCTCTCAATCCCTCCCTGTCTCGCTCTCTCTCCCTCCCTCCATTTCTCTCCCTCTCTTCTGTTTCTCTCTCTCCCTCCCTCCATGTCTCTCTCTCTCCCTCCCTCCATGTCACTCTCTCTTCCTCCCTCCATGTCACTCTCTCTTCCTCCCTCCCTGTATCTCTCTCTCCCTCCGTCCCTGTCTCTCTCTCTCCCTCCCTGTCTCTCCCTCCCTCCTTCCCTGTCTCTCTCGCTCCCTCCACCCTTCCCTGTCTCTCTCTCCCTCCCTTCTTCCCTGTCTCTCTCTCTTCCTCCCTCCCTCCCTGTCTCTCTCTCTCCCTCCCTCCCTGTCTCTCTCTCTCCCTCCCTCCCTGTCTCTCTCTCTCCCTCCCTGTCTCTCTCTCTCTCCCTGTCTGTCTCTCTCCCTCCCTCCCTTTCTCTCTCTCTCCCTCCCTCCCTGTCTCTCTCTCTCCCTCCCTCCCTGTCTCCCTCCCTCTCCATCCCTCCATCCCTGTCTCTCTCTCTCTCTACCTCCCTCTCTCTCCCTCCCTCCCTCTCTCCCTCTCTCTCTCTTCCACCCAACCAGTCTCTCCCGCTCCCTCCCTCCCTGTCTCTCTCTCTCTCACTCTCCCTCCCTCCCTGTCTCACTCTCTCTCTCTGTCACTTTCTAACTCTCTCTCACTGTCTCTCTCTCTCCTTTCCTGTCTCTTTCTCTCCCTCCCTCCTTTCCTGTCTCTCTCTCTCCCATCAATGTCTCTCGCTCACACTCCCTCACTGTCTCTCTCTCTCCGTCCCTCTCTCTCTCACCCTCCATCTCTCTCACTCCCTCCCTCTCTCTCTCTCCCTCCCTCTGTCTCACTCCCTCCCTCCCTCTCTCTCTCCCTCCCTCACTGTCTCTCCCTCCTTCCTTTCCTGTCTCTCCCTCTCCCTCCCTCCCTGACTTTCTCTCTCCCTTGCTCACTGTCGCTCTCTCTCCCTCACTCCCTATCTCTCTCCCTCCCTCCCAGTCTCTCTCTCTCCCTCCCTCCCTGTCTCTCTCTCTCCCTCCCTCCCTGTGTCTATCTCTCCCTCCCTGTCTCTCACACTCCCCCCTCCATGTCTCTCTTCGCCCCCTCCCTCTCTCTCTCTCTCCCTCCCGTCCTGTCTCTCTCTTTCCCTCCATCCCTGTCTCTCTCTCTCCCTCCCTCCCTTCCTCTCTCTCTCTCTCCCTCCTTTCCTCTCTCCCTCCCAACCTGTATCTCTCTCTCCCTCCGTCCCTGTCTCTCTCCCTCCCTCCCTGTCTCGATCGCTCCCTCCATGTCTCGCTCTCAATCCCTCCCTGTCTCGCTCTCTCTCCCTGACTCCATGTCTCTACCTCACTCCCTGTTTCTCTCTCACCCTCCCTCCATGTCTCTCTCTCTCCCTCCCTCCATGTCTCTCTCTCTCCCTCCCTCCCTGTATCTCTCTTTCCCTCCCTCCCTGTCTCTCTCTCTCCCTTGCTCCCTTTCTCTCTCTCTCTCTCCCTCCCTGTCTCTCTCCCTCCCAAGCTGTATCTCCCTCTCCCTCCCTTCCTGTCTCTCTCTCTCCCTCCCTGTCTCGATCTCTCCCTCCCTGTCTCGCTCTCAATCCCTCCCTGTCTCTCTCTCTAGCCCTCCCTCCATGTCTCTCTCTCTCCCTACCTCCCTGTATCTCTCTCTCCCTCCCTCCCTGTATCTCTCTCTCCCTCCCTCCCTGTATCTCTCTCTCCCTCCCTGTCTCTCCCTCCCTCCTTCCCTGTCTCTCTCTCTCCCTCCCTCCCTGTCTATCTCTCTCTCCCTCCCTCCATTTCTCTCTCCCTCCCTCCATTTCTCTCTCCCTCCCTCCATTTCTCTCTCCCTCCCTCCCTGTCTCTCTCCCTCCCAACCTGTATCTCTCTCTCCCTCCCTCACTGTCTCGAACTCTCCCTCCCTGTCTCGCTCTCAATCCCTCCCTGTCTCACTCTCTCTCCCTCCCTCCATGACTCTCCCTCACTCCCTGTTTCTCTCTCTCCCTCCCTCCATGTCTCTCTCTCTCCCTCCCTCCATGTCACTCTCTCTTCCTCCCTCCCTGTATCTCTCTCTCCCTCCGTCCCTGTCAGTCTCTCTCCCTCCCTGTCTCTCCCTCCCTCCTTCCCTGTCTCTCTCGCTCCCTCCACCCTTCCCTGTCTTTCTCTCCCTCCCTTCTTCCCTGTCTCTCTCTCTCTCCCTCCCTCCCTGTCTCGCTCTCAATCCCTCCCTCCATTTCTCTCCCTCTCTTCTGTTTCTCTCTCTCCCTCCCTCCATGTCTCTCTCTCTCCCTCCCTCCATGTCACTCTCTCTTCCTCCCTCCATGTCACTCTCTCTTCCTCCCTCCCTGTATCTCTCTCTCCCTCCGTCCCTGTCTCTCTCTCTCCCTCCCTGTCTCTCCCTCCCTCCTTCCCTGTCTCTCTCGCTCCCTCCACCCTTCCCTGTCTTTCTCTCCCTCCCTTCTTCCCTGTCTCTCTCTCTCCCTCCCTCCCTCCCTGTCTCTCTCTCTACCTCCCTCCTTGTCTCTCTCCCTCCCTCCCTGTCTCGCTCTCAATCCCTCCCTCCATTTCTCTCCCTCTCTCCCTGTTTCTCTCTCCCGCCCTCCATGTCTCTCTTCCTCCCTCCCTGCCTGTCTCTCTCTCTCCCTCCCTCCCTGTCTCTCTCTCTCCCTCCCTCCCTGTCTCTCTCTCTCCCTCCCTGTCTCTCTCTCTCTCCCTGTCTGTCTCTCTCCCTCCCTCCCTTTCTCTCTCTCTCCCTCCCTCCCTGTCTCTCTCTCTCCCTCCCTCCCTGTCTCCCTCCCTCTCCATCCCTCCATCCCTGTCTCTCTCTCTCTCTACCTCCCTCTCTCTCCCTCCCTCCCTCTCTCCCTCTCTCTCTCTTCCACCCAACCAGTCTCTCCCGCTCCCTCCCCTCCCTGTCTCTCTCTCTCTCACTCTCCCTCCCTCCCTGTCTCACTCTCTCTCTCTGTCGCTTTCTAACTCTCTCTCACTGTCTCTCTCTCTCCTTTCCTGTCTCTTTCTCTCCCTCCCTCCTTTCCTGTCTCTCTCTCTCCCATCAATGTCTCTCGCTCACACTCCCTCACTGTCTCTCTCTCTCCGTCCCTCTCTCTCTCACCCTCCATCTCTCTCACTCCCTCCCTCTCTCTCTCTCCCTCCCTCTGTCTCACTCCCTCCCTCCCTCTCTCTCTCCCTCCCTCACTGTCTCTCCCTCCTTCCTTTCCTGTCTCTCCCTCTCCCTCCCTCCCTGACTTTCTCTCTCCCTTGCTCACTGTCGCTCTCTCTCCCTCACTCCCTATCTCTCTCCCTCCCTCCCAGTCTCTCTCTCTCCCTCCCTCCCTGTCTCTCTCTCTCCCTCCCTCCCTGTGTCTATCTCTCCCTCCCTGTCTCTCACACTCCCCCCTCCATGTCTCTCTTCGCCCCCTCCCTCTCTCTCTCTCTCCCTCCCGTCCTGTCTCTCTCTTTCCCTCCATCCCTGTCTCTCTCTCTCCCTCCCTCCCTTCCTCTCTCTCTCTCTCCCTCCTTTCCTCTCTCCCTCCCAACCTGTATCTCTCTCTCCCTCCGTCCCTGTCTCTCTCTCTCCCTCCCTGTCTCGATCGCTCCCTCCATGTCTCGCTCTCAATCCCTCCCTGTCTCGCTCTCTCTCCCTGACTCCATGTCTCTACCTCACTCCCTGTTTCTCTCTCACCCTCCCTCCATGTCTCTCTCTCTCCCTCCCTCCATGTCTCTCTCTCTCCCTCCCTCCCTGTATCTCTCTTTCCCTCCCTCCCTGTCTCTCTCTCTCCCTTGCTCCCTTTCTCTCTCTCTCTCTCCCTCCCTGTCTCTCTCCCTCCCAAGCTGTATCTCCCTTTCCCTCCCTTCCTGTCTCTCTCTCTCCCTCCCTGTCTCGATCTCTCCCTCCCTGTCTCGCTCTCAATCCCTCCCTGTCTCTCTCTCTAGCCCTCCCTCCATGTCTCTCTCTCTCCCTACCTCCCTGTATCTCTCTCTCCCTCCCTCCCTGTATCTCTCTCTCCCTCCCTCCCTGTATCTCTCTCTCCCTCCCTGTCTCTCCCTCCCTCCTTCCCTGTCTCTCTCTCTCCCTCCCTCCCTGTCTATCTCTCTCTCCCTCCCTCCATTTCTCTCTCCCTCCCTCCATTTCTCTCTCCCTCCCTCCATTTCTCTCTCCCTCCCTCCCTGTCTCGCTCTCAATCCCTCCCTGTCTCGCTCTCTCTCCCTCCCTCCATGTCTCTCCCTCGCTCCCTGTTTCTCTCTCCCGCCCTCCATGTCTCTCCTCCCCCCTCCCTATCACTCTCACCATCCCTCCCTGACCCTCGCTCTCCCTCCCTGTCTCTCTCTCCCTCCCTCCCTGTCTCTCTCTCTCCCTACCTCTCTGTCTCTCTCTCTCCCTCCCTCCCTGTCTCTCTCTCTCCCTCCATCCCTTTCTCTCTCTCTCACTCCCTCCCTGTCTCTCTCCCCCCCTCCCTGTCTCTCTCTCTCCCTCCCTCTCTGTCTCTCCCTCCTTCTTTCCCAGTCTCTCTCTCTCCCTCCCTCCTTCCCTGTCTCTCTCTCCCTCCCTTCTACCCTGTCTCTCTCTCTCCCTCCCTCCCTGTATCTCTCTCTCACTCTCTCCCTGTCTCTCTCCCTCCCTCCCTGTCTCGCTCTCAATCCCTCCCTGTCTCGCTCTCTCTCCCGCCCTCCCTGTCTCTCCCTCCCTCCTTTCCTGTCTCTCTCTCTCAATCCCTTCTTCCCTGTCCCTTTCTCTCCCTCCCTCCTTTCCTGTCTCTTTCTCTCCCTTCCTTCCCGGTCTCACTCTGTCCGTCCCTCCCTGTCTCTCTCTCTTCCCTCCCTCCATGTCTCTCTCCCTCCCTCCCTGTCTCGCTCTCCCTCCCACCCTGTCTCTCTCTCTCCCTCCCTCCCTGTCTCTCTCTCTCTCTCCCTCCCTGTCTCTCTCTCTCTCTCCCTCCCTGTCTCTCTCTCTCCCTCCCTCCCTGTCTCTCTCTCTCCCTCCCTCCCTGTCTCTCTCTCTCCCTCCCTGTCTCGATCTCTCCCTCCCTGTCTCGCTCTCAATCCCTCCCTGTCTCGCTCGCTCTCCCTCCCTCCCTCCATGTCTCTCCCTCACTCCCTGTTTCTCTCTCTCCCTCCCTCCATGTCTCTCTCTCTCTCCCTCCCTCCAGGTCTCCCTCTCTCCCTCCCTCCCTGTATCTCTCTCTCCCTCCCTCCCTGTCTCTCTCTCTCCCTCCCTGTCTCTCCCTCCCTCCTTCCCCGTCTCTCTCTCTCCCTCCACCCTTCCCTGTCTCTCTTTCTCTCCCTCCCTCCCTGTCTCTTTCTCTTCCCTCCCTCTCTGTCTCTCTCTCTTCCCTCCCTCCATGTCTCTCTCCCTCCCTCCCTGTCTCGCTCTCAATCCCTCCCTGTCTCGCTCTCTCTCCCTGCCTCCATGTCTCTCCCTCCATCTCTCCCTCTCTCTCTTCCTCCCAACCTTTCTTTCCCGCTCCCTCCCTCCCTGTCTCTCTCTCTCTTACTCTCCCTCCCTCCCAGTCGCTCTCTTTCCTTCCCTCCCAGTCTCTATCTCTCCCTCCCTGTCTCTCTCACTCACTCCCTCCATGTCTCTCTTCCCCCACTCCCTCTCTATCTCTCCCTCCCTTCCTGTTTCTCTCTTTCCCTTCATCCCGGTGTCTCTCTCTGCCTCCCTCATTGACCCTCTCTCTCCCTCCCTCCCTGTCTCTCTCTCTCCCTCCCTCCCTGTCTCATCTCTCCCTCCCTCCCTGTCTCTCTCTCTCCCTCCATCCCTTTCTCTCTCTCTCACTCTCTCCCTGTCT
>NW_024470871.1:52500-167500 GCF_017639515.1 Carcharodon carcharias | reverse complement strand
TGTCTCTGTCTCTCCCTCCCTCCCTGTCTCTCTCTCTCCCTCCCTTCTCCCCTGTCTCTCTCTCTCTCCCACCCTCCCTGTCACTCTCTCTCTCCTACCCTGTCTCTCTCCTGCCCTACCTCCCTCTCTCCCTCCCTCCCTCTCCCTCCCAAACTGTCTCACTCTCTCCCTCCCTCCCTGTCTCTCTCTCTCTCGTTACCTCCCTGTCTCACTCTCACCCTCTCCCTCCCACCCTGTCTCACCCTACCTCCTTTCCTGTCTCTCTCTCTCACTCCCTCCATTCATGTCTCTCTCTCTCCCTCCCTCCTTTCCTGTCTCTTTCTCTCCCTCCCTTCCTGTCTCTTTCTCTCCCTCCCTCCCTGTCTCTCTCTCTCTCCCTCCCTCCCTGTCTCTCCCTCCCACCCTGTCTCTCTCCATTCCTCCCTGTCTCTCTCTCTCCCTCCCCCCCTGTCTCTCTCTCTCCCTCCCTCCTTTCCTGTCTCTTTCTCTCCCACCCTCCCTGTCTCTCTCTCTCCCTCCCTGTCTCTCTCTCTCCCTCCCTGTCTCTCTCTCTCCCTCTCACCCTGTCTCTCTCTCTCCCTCCAACCTTGTCTCTCTCTCTCTCTCCCTCCCTGTCTCTCCCTCCCACCCTGTCTCTCTCCATCCCTCCCTGTCTCTCTCTCTCCCTCCCTCCCTGTCTCTCTCTCTCCCTCCCTCCCTGTCTCTCTCTCTCCCTCCCTCCCTGTCTCTCTCTCTCTCTACCTTTCTCTCACTCTCCCTATCTGTCTCTCACTCTCCCTATCTGTCTCTCACTCTCCCTCTCACCCTGTCTCTCTCTCTCTCCCTCCAACCTTGTCTCTCTCTCTCTCTCCCTCCCTGTCTCTCCCTCCCTCCTTCCCTGTCTCTCTCTCTCTCCCTTCCTTCCCTGTGTCACTCTCTCCCTCCCTCCCTGTTTCTCTCTCCCTCCCCCACTGTCTCTCCCTCCCACCCTGTCTCTCTCCATCCCTCCCTGTCTCTCACTCCCTACCTCGATGTCTCTCTCTCTCCCGCCCTCCCTGTCTCTCTCTCTCCCTCCCCCCGTCTCTCCCTCCCACCCTGTCTCTCTCCCTCCATCCCTGTCTCTCTCTCACTCCCTCCCTGTCTCTCTCTCTCCCTCTCACCCTGTCTCTCTCTCTCCCTCCAACCCTGTCTCTGTCTCTCCCTCCCTCCCTGTCTCTCTCTCTCTCTCCCTCCCGGTCTCTCTATCTCCGTCCCTCCCTGTCCCTCTCTCCCTCCTTCCCTCTCCCTCTCTCTCGCTCCCTCCCTGTCTCTCTCTCTCCCTCCCTGTCTTGCTCACGCCCTCCCTCCATGTCTCTCTTCCCCCCCTCCCTCTCTGACTCTCCCTCCCATCCTGTCTCTCTCTTTCCCTCCCTCCCTGACCCTCTCTCTCTCTCCCTCCCTGTCTCTCTCTCTCCCTCCCTCCCTGTCTCTCTCTCTCTCTCTCCCTCCCTGTCTCTCTCTCTCTTCCTCCCAACATGTCTCTCACTCTCCCTCCCTCACTGTCTCTCTCTCTCCCTCCATCCCTGTCTCTCTCTCTCTCCCTCCCTCCCTGTCTCTCTCTCTCCCTCCCTCCCTGTCTCTCTCTCTCCCTCCCTCCCTTTCTCTCCCTCCCTCCTTCCCTGTCTCTCTCTCTCACTCCACACTTCCCTGTCTGTCTCTCCCTCCGTTCTTCCCTGTCTCTCTCCCTCCCAACCTCCCTGTCTCTCTATCTCTCTCCCACCCTGTCTGTCTCTCGCCCTACCTCCCTCTCTCCTTCCCTCCCTCCATCTCCTTAACTCCCTCTCCCTCCCAAACTGTCTCACTCCCTCCCTCCCTGTCTCTCTCTCTCGTTACCTCCCTGTCTCTCTATCTCCCTATCCTGCCCTCCCTGTCTCTCCCTCCCTCCTTTCCTGTCTCTCTCTCTCTATCTCCCTCCTTCCCTGTCCCTTCCTCTCCCTCCCTTATTTCCTGTCTCTTTCTCGCCCTTCCTTCCCGGTCTCTCTCTCTCCCTCCCTCCCTGTCTCTCTCTCTCCCTCCCTCCCTGTCTCTCTCCCTCCCTCCCTCCATGTCTATCCATCGCACCCTGTCTCGCTCCATCCCTCCCTGTCTCTCTCTCCCTCCCTGTCTCTCTCTCTCCCACCCCAGTCTCTCTCTCCCACCCCCCGTCTCTCCCTCCCACCCTGTCTCTCTCCCTCCCACCCTGTCTCTCTCCCTCCCACCCTGTCTCTCTCCCTCCCACCCTGTCTCTCTCCCTCCCACCCTGTCTCTCTCCCTCCCACCCTGTCTCTCTCCCTCCCACCCTGTCTCTCTCCCTCCCTCCCTGTCTCTCTCTCTCCCTCCCTCGCTGTCTCTCTCCCTCCCTCGCTGTCTCTCTCTCCCTCTTTCCCTGTCTCTCTCTCTCCCTCCACCCTTCCCTAACACTCTCTCCCTCCCTTCTTCCCTGTCTCTCTCTCTCACTACCTCCCTGTCTCTCCCCCTCCCTCCCTGTCTCGCTCTCAATCCCTCCCTGTCTCGCTCTCTCTCCCGCCCTCCCTGTCTCTCCCTCCCTCCTTTCCTGTCTCTTTCTCTCCCTTCCTTCCCGGTCTCACTCTCTCCGTCCCTCCCTGTCTCTCTCTCTCCCTCCCTTCCTGTCTCTCTCTCTCCCTCCCTCCCTGTCTCTCTCTCCCTCCCTCCCTGTTTCTCTCTCTCCCTCCCTCCCTGTCTCTCTCTCTCCCTCCCTCCCTGTCTCTCTCTCTCCCTCCCTCCCTGTCTCTCTCTCTCCCTCCCTCCCTGTCTCTCTCTCTCCCTCCCTCCCTGTCTCTCTCTCTCCCTCCCTCTCTCTCCCTCCCCCACTGTCTCTCCCCCCACCCTGTCTCTCTCCATCACTCCCTGTCTCTCACTCCCTACCTCCCTGTCTCTCTCTCTCCCTCCCTCCCTGTCTCCCTCCCTCCCTGTCTCTCTCCCTCCCTGTCTCTCTCCCTCCCTGTCTCCCTCTCTCCCTCCTTGTTTCCCTCCCTGTCTCTCTCTCTCCCTGTCTCTCTCCCTCCCTGTCTCTCTCTCCCTCCTTGTCTCTCTCCCTCCCTGTCTCTCTCCCTCCCTGTCTCTGTCTCTCCCTCCCTGTCTCTCTCTCTCTCTCCCTGTCTCTCTCTCTCTCTCCCTGTCTCTCTCCCTCCCTGTCTCTCTCTCTCCCTCCTTGTTTCCCTCCCTGTCTCTCTCCCTCCCTGTCTCTCTCCCTCCCTGTCTCTGTCTCTCCCTGTCTCTCTCCCTCCCTGTCTCTCTCTCCCTCCCTGTCTCTCTCCCTCCCTGTCTCTCTCCCTCCCTGTCTCTCTCTCTCCCTGTCTCTCTCCCTCCCTGTCTCTCTCTCTCCCTCCTTGTTTCCCTCCCTGTCTCTCTCCCTCCCTGTCTCTCTCCCTCCCTGTCTCTGTCTCTCCCTGTCTCTCTCCCTCCCTGTCTCTCTCTCCCTCCCTGTCTCTCTCCCTCCCTGTCTCTCTCCCTCCCTGTCTCTCTCCCTCCCTGTCTCTCTCTCCCTCCCTGTCTCTCTCCCTGTCTCTCTCTCTCTCCCTGTCTCTCTCTCTCTCTCCTTCCCTGTCTCTGTCTCTCCCTCCTTGTTTCCCTCCCTGTCTCTCTCTCTCTCTCCCTCCCTGTCTCTGTCTCTCCCTCCTTGTCTCCCTCCCTGTCTCTCTCTCTCTCCCTCCCTGTCTCTCTCTCTCTCCCTCCTTGTCTCCCTCCCTGTCTCTCTCTCTCCTCCTTCCTTTGCCGCAGTGCTGAGATCATTTCCTGCTCTGCTGCCTGGTTTTCGTGCCGGACATTTTGCTGCTGCTGCTTTTCCAGGTTTGTTTTGTTTTTAATCTCGGAAAATAATCCCACTTCAGGAATTAGTTATTGGGAAGAGGAAGGAGGCGTTTGGAAGGAATTTGGCGGACTTTTATTATGAGGATTGAGTATGATCTTTCCGTTCAGTTTCGGCCGTTTGGATGTTTATAGAGTCACTGATGCGGCCCGGATCTCCCCAAGGCCGAGCGGCCGGTCCATTACCTAAATAATCAGCCCCTCCCGACAGTGCAGCACCCCCTCAGCACTGACCCTCCGATAGTGCGGCGCTCCCTCAGCACTGACCCTCCGACAGTGCGGCACTCTCCAGGCACTGACCCTCCGACAGTGCGGCACTCCCTCAGTACTGACCCTCCGACGGTGCGGCTCTCCCTCAGCACTGACCCTCCGACAGTGCAGCACTCCCTCAGTACTGACCCTCCGACAGTGCGGCACCCCCTCAGCACTGACCGTCCGACAGTGCGGAGCTCCCTCAGCGCTGACCCTCTGACAGTGCGGCACTCCCTCAGTACTGACCCTCTGACAGTGCGGCACCCCCTCAGTACTGACCCTCCAAAAGTGCGGCTCTCCCTCAGCACTGGCCCTCCAATAATGCAGCTCTCCCTCAGCACTGACCCTCCGACAGTGCGGCTTTCCCTCAGCACTGACGCTCCGACAGTGCGGCACTCCCTCAGTACTGACCCTCCAACAGTGCGGCACTCCCTCAGTACTGACCCTCCGACAGTGCGGCACTCCAGCAGCGCTGACCCTCCGACAGTGCAGCACAGAACCTCGGTCAGTGCCGCGCTCCCACAGCACTTACCCTCCGACAGTGCGGCGCTCCCTCAGCACTGACCCTCCGACAGTGCGGCTCTCCCTCAGCACTGACCCTCCGACAGTGCGGCACCCACTCAGCACTGACCCTCCGACAGTGCGGCACCCCCTCAGCACTGACCCTCCGACAGTGCGGCACTCCCTCAGCACTGACCCTCTGACAGTGCGGCACCCCCTCAGCACTGACCCTCCGACAGTGCGGCACCCCCTCAGCACTGACCCTCCGACAGTGCAGCACTCCCTCAGCACTGACCCTCTGACAGTGTGACGCTCTCTCAGCACTGACCCTCTGACAGTGCGGCACTCCCTCAGCACTGACCCTTCGACAGTGCGGCGCTCCCTCAGCACTGACCCTCCGACAGTGCGGCGCTCCCGCAGCACTGACCCTCCGACAGTGCAGCACTCCCTCAGCACTGACCCTCTGACAATGCGGCTCTTCCTCAGCATTGACCCTCCGACAGTGCTGCACTCCCTCGGTACTGACCCTCCGACAGTGCGGCGCTCCCACAGCACTGACCCTCCGACAGTGCGGCTCTCCCTCAGCACTGACCCTCCGACAGTGTGGCACCCCCTCAGCGCTGACCCTCCGACAGTGCAGCACTCCCTCAGCACTGACCCTCTGACAGTGTGACGCTCTCTCAGCACTGACACTCTGGAGGTCCCTCAGCACTGACCCTCTGACAGTGCGGCACTCCCTCAGCACTGAACCTCCCACAGTGCGGCACTCCCTCAGTACTGACCCTCCGACAGTGCGACACTCCCTCAGTACTGACCCTCTGACAGTGCGGCGCTCCCTCAGCACTGACCCTTCGACAGTGAGGCGCTCCCTCAGCACTGACCCTCCGACAGTGCGGCTCTCCCTCAGCACTGACCCTCCAACAGTGCAGCACTCCCTCAGAACTGACCCTCCCACAGTGCAGCGCTCCCGCAGCACTGACCCTCCGACAGTGCGGCGCTCCCTCAGCACTGACCCTCCGACAGTGCGGCGCTCCCTCAGCACTGACCCTCCAACAGTGCAGCACTCCCTCAGAACTGACCCTCCCACAGTGCAGCGCTCCCGCAGCACTGACCCTCCGACAGTGCGGCACTCCGCAGCACTGACCCTCCGACAGTGCGGCACTCCCTCAGTACTAACCCTCCGACAGTGCGGCACTCCCGCAGCGCTGACCCTCCGACAGTGCAGCACTCCCTCAGCACTGAACCTCGGTCAGTGCCGCGCTCCCTCAGCACTGACCCTCCGACAGTGCGGCGCTCCCTCAGCACTGACCCTCCGACAGTGCGGCTCTCCCTCAGTACTGACCATCCGACAGTGCAGCACTCCCCCAGCACTGACCATCCGACAGTGCAGCACTCCCTCAGTACTGAACCTCCGACAGTGCAGCACTCCCTCAGCACTGACGTTCCGACAGTGCTGCACTCCCTCGGTACTGACCCTCCGACAGTGCGGCACTCCCACAGCACTGATCCTCCGACAGTGCGGCACTCCCTCAGTACTGATCCTATGACAGTGCAGGACTCCCTCAGTACTGATCCTCTGACAGTGCAGCACTCCCTCAGCACTGATCCTCCGACAGTGCAGTATTCCCTCAGTACTGACCCTCCGACAGTGCGGCACTCCCTCAGCACTGATCCTACGACAGTGCAGCACTCCCTCAGCACTGACCCTCTGACAATGCGGCACTCCCTCAGCACTGACCCTCCGACAGTGCGGCACTCCCTCAGTACTGACCCTCCGATGGTGCGGCTCTCCCTCAGCACTCACCCTCCGACAGTGCAGCACTCCCTCAGTGCTGACCCTCCAACAGTGCAGGACTCCCTCAGTACTGACCCTCCAACAGTGCAGCACTCCCTCAACACTGACCCACTGACAGTGCAGCACTCCCTCAGTACTGACCCTCCGACAGTGCAGCACTCCCCTAGCACTGACCCACTGACAGTGCAGCACTCCCTCAGCACTGATCCTCCGACAGTGCGGCACTCCCTCATTACTGACCCTCCGACAGTGCGGCACTCCCTCAGCAATGAACCTCTGACAATGCGGCGCTCCCTCAGCACTGACCCTCTGAATGTGCGGCACTCCCTCAGCACTGACCCTCTGACAGTGCAGCACTCCCTCAGCACCTACCGTCCGACACTGCGGCTCTCCCACAGCACTGACCCTCTGACAGTGCGGCACCCCCTCAGCACTGGCCCTCCAACAATGCAGCTCTCCCTCAGCACTGACCCTCCGACAGTGCGGCACTCCCTCAGTACTGACCCTCTGACAGTGCGGCGCACCCTCAGCACTGACCCTTCGACAGTGCGGCGCTCCCTCAGCACTGACCCTCCGACAGTGCGGCGCTCCCTCAGCACTGACCCTCCAACAGTGCAGCACTCCCTCAGAACTGACCCTCCCACAGTGCGGCGCTCCCGCAGCACTGACCCTCCGACAGTGCGGCACTCCCTCAGTACTAACCCTCCGACAGTGCGGCACTCCCGCAGCGCTGACCCTCCGACAGTGCAGCACTCCCTCAGCACTGAACCTCGGTCAGTGCGGCGCTCCCTCAGCACTGATCCTCCGACAGTGCGGCACTCCCTCAGCACTGACCCTCTGACAGTGTGACGCTCTCTCAGCACTGACCCTCTGACAGTGCGGCACTCCCTCAGCACTGACCCTTCGACAGTGCGGCGCTCCCTCAGCACTGACCCTCCGACAGTGCGGCGCTCCCGCAGCACTGACCCTCCGACAGTGCAGCACTCCCTCAGCACTGACCCTCTGACAATGCGGCTCTTCCTCAGCATTGACCCTCCGACAGTGCTGCACTCCCTCGGTACTGACCCTCCGACAGTGCGGCACTCCCACAGCACTGACGCTCCGACAGTGCTGCACTCCCTCGGTACTGACCCTCCGACAGTGCGGCACTCCCACAGCACTGATCCTCCGACAGTACAGCACTCCCTCGGTACTGACCCTCCGACAGTGCGGCACTCCCACAGCACTGATCCTCCGACAGTACAGCACTCCCTCAGTACTGACCCTCCGACGGTGCGGCTCTCCCTCAGCACTGACCCTCCGACAGTGCAGCACTCCCTCAGTACTGACCCTCCGACAGTGCGGCACTCCCTCAGCAATGAACCTCTGACAATGCGGCTCTCCCTCAGCACTGAAGCTCCGACAGTGCGGCTCTCCCTCAACACTGACCCTCCGACAGTGCGGCTCTCCCTCAGCACTGACCCTCCGACAGTGCGGCACTCCCTCAGTACTGACCCTCTGACAGTGCAGCACTCCCTCAGTACTGACTCTCTGACAGTGCAGCACTCCCTCAGCACTGAACCTCGGTCAGTGCCGCGCTCCCTCAGCACTGACACTCTGGAGGTCCCTCAGCACTGACCCTCTGACAGTGCAGCACTCCCCTAGCACTGACCCACTGACAGTGCAGCACTCCCTCAGTACTGACCCTCCGACAGTGCAGCACTCACCTAGCACTGACCCACTGACAGTGCAGCACTCCCTCAGTACTGACCCTCCGACAGTGCGGCACTCCCTCAGCACTGACCCTCTGACAGTGCGGCTCTCCCTCAGCACTGACCCTCCGACAGTGCAGCACTCCCTCAGTACTGACCCTCCGACAGTGCGGCACTCCCTCAGCACTGACCCTCTGAGAGTGCGGCACTCCCTCAGCACTGAACCTCCCACAGTGCGGTTCTCCCTCAGCACTGACCCTCTGTCAGTGCAGTACTCCCTCAGTACTGACCCTCTGACAGTGCGGCACTCCCTCAGTACTGACCCTCTGACAGTGCGGCACCCCCTCAGCACTGGCCCTCCAACAATGCAGCTCTCCCTCAGCACTGACCCTCCGACTTTGCGGCACTCCCTCAGTACTGACCCTCCGACAGTGCGGCACTCCCTCAGTACTGACCCTCTGACATTGCGGCACTCCCTCAGTACTGACCCTCTGACAGTGCGGCGCTCCCTCAGCACTGACTCTTTGACAGTGCGGCGCTCCCTCAGAACTGACCCTCCCACAGTGAGGCGCTCCCGCAGCACTGACCCTCCGACAGTGCGGCACTCCCTCAGTACTAACCCTCCGACAGTGCGGCACTCCCGCAGCGCTGACCCTCCGACAGTGCAGCACTCCCTCAGCACTGAACCTCGGTCAGTGCGGCGCTCCCTCAGCACTGATCCTCCGACAGTGCGGCACTCCCTCATTACTGACCCTCCGACAGTGCGGCACTTAATCATTACTGACCCTCCGACAGTGCGGCACTCCCTCAGCAATGAACCTCAGACAATGCGGAACTCCCTCAGCACTGACCCTCCGAATGTGCGGCACTCCCTCAGCACTGACCCTCTGACAGTGCAGCACTCCCTCAGCACCTACCGTCCGACACTGCGGCTCTCCCACAGCACTGACCCTCCGACAGTGCGGCACTCCCTCAGCACTGACCCTCCAACAGTGAGGCACTCCCTCAGTGCTGACCCTCCGACAGTGCGGCACTCCCTCAGTACTGACCCTCCGACAGTGCGGCGCTTCCGCAGTGCTGACCCTCCGACAGTGCAGCACTCCCTCAGCACTGAACCTCGGTCAGTGCCGCGCTCCCACCGCACTGAGCCTCCGACAGTGCTGCGCTCCCTCAGCACTGACCCTCCGACAGTGCGGCTCTCCCTCAGTACTGACCATCCGACAGTGCAGCACTCCCCCAGCACTGACCATCCGACAGTGCAGCACTCCCTCAGTACTGAACCTCCGACAGTGCAGCACTCCCTCAGCACTGACGCTCCGACAGTGCAGCACTCCCTCAGTACTGACCCTCTGACAGTGCAGCACTCCCTCAGCACTGACTCTCTGACAATGAGGCATTCCCTCAGCACTGACCCTCCGACAGTGCGGCACTCCCTCAGTACTGACCCTCCGACGGTGCGGCTCTCCCTCAGCACTCACCCTCCGACAGTGCAGCACTCCCTCAGCACTCACCCTCCGACAGTGCAGCACTCCCTCAGTTCTGACCCTCCAACAGTGCAGGACTCCCTCAGTACTGACCCTCCAACAATGCAGCACTCCCTCAACACTGACCCACTGACAGTGCAGCACTCCCTCAGTACTGACCCTCCGACATTGCAGCACTCCCCTAGCACTGACCCACAGACAGTGCAGCACTCCCTCAGCACTGATCCTCCGACAATGCGGCACTCCCTCAGTACTGACCCTCCGACAGTGCGGCACTCCCTCAGTACTGACCCTCTGACAGTGCGGCACTCCCTCAGTACTGACCCTCCGACAGTGCGGCACTCCCGCAGCGCTGACCCTCCGACAGTGCGGCACTCCCTCAGTACTGACCCTCTGACAGTGCAGCACTCCCTCAGTACTGACTCTCTGACAGTGCAGCACTCCCTCAGCACTGAACCTCGGTCAGTGCCGCGCTCCCTCAGCACTGACACTCTGGAGGTCCCTCAGCACTGACCCTCTGACAGTGCGGCACTCCCTCAGCACTGACCCTCTGAGAGTGCGGCACTCCCTCAGCACTGAACCTCCCACAGTGCGGTTCTCCCTCAGCACTGACCCTCCGACAGTGCCGTACTCCCTCAGTACTGACCCTCTGACAGTGCGGCACTCCCTCAGTACTGACCCTCTGACAGTGCGGCACCCCCTCAGCACTGGCCCTCCAACAATGCAGCTCTCCCTCAGCACTGACCCTCCGACAGTGCGGCACTCCCTCAGTACTGACCCTCCGACAGTGCGGCACTCCCTCAGTACTGACCCTCTGACATTGCGGCACTCCCTCAGTTCTGACCCTCTGACAGTGCGGCGCACCCTCAGCACTGACCCTTTGACAGTGCGGCGCTCCCTCAGCACTGACCCTCCGACAGTGCGGCGCTCCCTCAGCACTGACCCTCCAACAGTGCAGCACTCCCTCAGAACTGACCCTCCCACAGTGCGGCGCTCCCGCAGCACTGACCCTCCGACAGTGCGGCACTCCCTCAGTACTAACCCTCCGACAGTGCGGCACTCCCGCAGCGCTGACCATCCGACAGTGCAGCACTCCCTCAGCACTGAACCTCGGTCAGTGCGGCGCTCCCTCAGCACTGATCCTCCGACAGTGCGGCACTCCCTCATTACTGACCCTCCGACAGTGCGGCACTCCCTCAGCAATGAACCTCTGACAATGCGGCGCTCCCTCAGCACTGACCCTCCGAATGTGCGGCACTCCCTCAGCACTGACCCTCTGACAGTGCAGCACTCCCTCAGCACCTACCGTCCGACACTGCGGCTCTCCCACAGCACTGACCCTCCGACAGTGCGGCACTCCCTCAGCACTGACCCTCCAACAGTGAGGCACTCCCTCAGTGCTGACCCTCCGACAGTGCGGCACTCCCTCAGTACTGACCCTCCGACAGTGCGGCGCTCCCGCAGTGCTGACCCTCCGACAGTGCAGCACTCCCTCAGCACTGAACCTCGGTCAGTGCCGCGCTCCCACCGCACTGAGCCTCCGACAGTGCGGCGCTCCCTCAGCACTGACCCTCCGACAGTGCGGCTCTCCCTCAGCACTGACCCTCCAACAGTGCAGCACTCCCTCAGAACTGACCCTCCCACAGTGCAGCGCTCCCGCAGCACTGACCCTCCGACAGTGCGGCGCTCCCTCAGCACTGACCCTCCGACAGTGCGGCGCTCCCTCAGCACTGACCCTCCAACAGTGCAGGACTCCCTCAGCACTGACCCTCCGACAGTGCGGCACTCCCGCAGCACTGACCCTCCGACAGTGCGGCACTCCCTCAGTACTAACCCTCCGACAGTGCGGCACTCCCGCAGCGCTGACCCTCCGACAGTGCTGCACTCCCTCGGTACTGACCCTCCGACAGTGCGGCACTCCCTCAGCACTGATCCTACGACAGTGCAGGACTCCCTCAGTACTGATCCTCTGACAGTGCAGCACTCCCTCAGCACTGATCCTCCGACAGTGCAGTATTCCCTCAGTACTGACCCTCCGACAGTGCGGCACTCCCTCAGCACTGATCCTACGACAGTGCAGCACTCCTTTAGTACTGACCCTCTGACAGTGCAGCACTCCCTCAGCACTGACCCTCTGACAATGCGGCACTCCCTCAGCACTGACCCTCCGACAGTGCGGCACTCCCTCAGCACTGACCCTCCGACAGTGCGGCACTCCCTCAGCACTGACCCTCCGACAGTGCGGCACTCTCTCAGCACTGACCCTCCGACAGTGCGGCTCTCCCTCAGCACTGACCCTCCGACAGTGCGGCACTCCCTCAGCACTAACCCTCCAACAGTGCGGCACTCCCTCAGTGCTGACCCTCCGACAGTGCAGGACTCCCTCAGTACTGACCCTCCGACAGTGCAGCACTCCCCTAGCACTGACCCACTGACAGTGCAGCACTCCCTCAGTACTGACCCTCCGACAGTGCGGCGCTCCCGCATTACTGATCCTCCGACAGTGCGGCACTCCCTCAGTACTGACCCTCCGACAGTGCGGCACTCCCTCAGCACTGACCCTCTGACAGTGCGGCTCTCCCTCAGCACTGACCCTCTGTCAGTGCAGTACTCCCTCAGTACTGACCCTCTGACAGTGCAGCACTCCCTCAGTACTAACCCTCCGACAGTGCGGCACTCCCTCATTACTGACCGTCCGACAGTGCTGCACTCCCTCAGCACTGAACCTCCCACAGTGCGTTTCTCCCTCAGCGCTGACCCTCTGTCAGTGCAGTACTCCCTCAGTACTGACCCTCTGACAGTGCGGCACTCCCTCAGTACTGACCCTCTGACAGTGCGGCACCCCCTCAGCTTTGGCCCTCCAAAAGTGCGGCACTCCCTCAGCACTGGCGCTCCAATAATGCAGCTCTCCCTCAGCACTGACCCTCCGACAGTGCGGCTTTCCCTCAGCACTGATGCTCCGACAGTGCTGCACTCCCTCAGTACTGACCCTCCGACAGTGCGGCACTCCCTCAGTACTGACCCTTCGACAGTGCAGCGCTCCGTCAGCACTGAACCTCGGTCAGTGCCGCGCTCCCTCAGTACTGACCCTCCGACAGTGCGGCACTCCCTCAGCACTGACCCTCCGACAGTGCGGCTCTCCCTCAGCACTGACCCTCCGACAGTGTGGCACCCCCTCAGCGCTGACCCTCCGACAGTGCAGCACTCCCTCAGCACTGACCCTCTGACAGTGTGACGCTCTCTCAGCACTGACACTCTGGAGGTCCCTCAGCACTGACCCTCTGACAGTGCGGCACTCCCTCAGCACTGAACCTCCCACAGTGCGGCACTCCCTCAGTACTGACCCTCCGACAGTGCGACACTCCCTCAGTACTGACCCTCTGACAGTGCGGCGCTCCCTCAGCACTGACCCTTCGACAGTGAGGCGCTCCCTCAGCACTGACCCTCCGACAGTGCGGCTCTCCCTCAGCACTGACCCTCCAACAGTGCAGCACTCCCTCAGAACTGACCCTCCCACAGTGCAGCGCTCCCGCAGCACTGACCCTCCGACAGTGCGGCGCTCCCTCAGCACTGACCCTCCGACAGTGCGGCGCTCCCTCAGCACTGACCCTCCAACAGTGCAGCACTCCCTCAGAACTGACCCTCCCACAGTGCAGCGCTCCCGCAGCACTGACCCTCCGACAGTGCGGCACTCCCGCAGCACTGACCCTCCGACAGTGCGGCACTCCCTCAGTACTAACCCTCCGACAGTGCGGCACTCCCGCAGCGCTGACCCTCCGACAGTGCAGCACTCCCTCAGCACTGAACCTCGGTCAGTGCCGCGCTCCCTCAGCACTGACCCTCCGACAGTGCGGCTCTCCCTCAGTACTGACCATCCGACAGTGCAGCACTCCCCCAGCACTGACCATCCGACAGTGCAGCACTCCCTCAGTACTGAACCTCCGACAGTGCAGCACTCCCTCAGCACTGACGTTCCGACAGTGCTGCACTCCCTCGGTACTGACCCTCCGACAGTGCGGCACTCCCTCAGCACTGATCCTATGACAGTGCAGGACTCCCTCAGTACTGATCCTCTGACAGTGCAGCACTCCCTCAGCACTGATCCTCCGACAGTGCAGTATTCCCTCAGTACTGACCCTCCGACAGTGCGGCACTCCCTCAGCACTGATCCTACGACAGTGCAGCACTCCCTCAGTACTGATCCTCTGACAGTGCAGCACTCCCTCAGCACTGACCCTCTGACAATGCGGCACTCCCTCAGCACTGACCCTCCGACAGTGCGGCACTCCCTCAGTACTGACCCTCCGATGGTGCGGCTCTCCCTCAGCACTCACCCTCCGACAGTGCAGCACTCCCTCAGTGCTGACCCTCCAACAGTGCAGGACTCCCTCAGTACTGACCCTCCAACAGTGCAGCACTCCCTCAACACTGACCCACTGACAGTGCAGCACTCCCTCAGTACTGACCCTCCGACAGTGCAGCACTCCCCTAGCACTGACCCACTGACAGTGCAGCACTCCCTCAGCACTGATCCTCCGACAGTGCGGCACTCCCTCATTACTGACCCTCCGACAGTGCGGCACTCCCTCAGCAATGAACCTCTGACAATGCGGCGCTCCCTCAGCACTGACCCTCTGAATGTGCGGCACTCCCTCAGCACTGACCCTCTGACAGTGCAGCACTCCCTCAGCACCTACCGTCCGACACTGCGGCTCTCCCACAGCACTGACCCTCTGACAGTGCGGCACCCCCTCAGCACTGGCCCTCCAACAATGCAGCTCTCCCTCAGCACTGACCCTCCGACAGTGCGGCACTCCCTCAGTACTGACCCTCTGACAGTGCGGCGCACCCTCAGCACTGACCCTTCGACAGTGCGGCGCTCCCTCAGCACTGACCCTCCGACAGTGCGGCGCTCCCTCAGCACTGACCCTCCAACAGTGCAGCACTCCCTCAGAACTGACCCTCCCACAGTGCGGCGCTCCCGCAGCACTGACCCTCCGACAGTGCGGCACTCCCTCAGTACTAACCCTCCGACAGTGCGGCACTCCCGCAGCGCTGACCCTCCGACAGTGCAGCACTCCCTCAGCACTGAACCTCGGTCAGTGCGGCGCTCCCTCAGCACTGATCCTCCGACAGTGCGGCACTCCCTCATTACTGACCCTCCGACAGTGCGGCACTCCCTCATTACTGACCCTCCGACAGCGCGGCACTCCCTCAGCAATGAACCTCTGACAATGCGGCGCTCCCTCAGCACTGACCCTCCGAATGTGCGGCACTCCCTCAGCACTGACCCTCTGACAGTGCAGCACTCCCTCAGCACCTACCGTCCGACACTGCGGCTCTCCCACAGCACTGACCCTCCGACAGTGCGGCACTCCCTCAGCACTGACCCTCCAACAGTGAGGCACTCCCTCAGTGCTGACCCTCCGACAGTGCGACACTCCCTCAGTACTGACCCTCCGACAGTGCGGCGCTCCCGCAGTGCTGACCCTCCGACAGTGCAGCACTCCCTCAGCACTGAACCTCGGTCAGTGCCGCGCTCCCACCGCACTGAGCCTCCGACAGTGCGGCGCTCCCTCAGCACTGACCCTCCGACAGTGCGGCTCTCCCTCAGTACTGACCATCCGACAGTGCAGCACTCCCCTAGCACTGACCCACAGACAGTGCAGCACTCCCTCAGCATTGATCCTCCGACAATGCGGCACTCCCTCAGTACTGACCCTCCGACAGTGCGGCACTCCCTCAGCAATGAACCTCTGACAATGCGGCGCTCCCTCAGCACTGACCCTCCGAATGTGCGGCACTCCCTCAGCACTGACCCTCTGACAGTGCGGCACTCCCTCAGCACTGATCCTCCGACAGTTCGGCACTCCCTCAGCACTGACCCTCTGACAGTGCAGCACTCCCTCAGCACCTACCGTCCGACACTGCGGCTCTCCCACAGCACTGATCCTCCGACAGTGCAGCACTCCTTCAGTACTGACCCTCTGACAGTGCAGCACTCCCTCAGCACTGACCCTCTGACAATGCGGCACTCCCTCAGCACTGACCCTCCGACAGTGCGGCACTCTCTCAGCACTGACCCTCCGACAGTGCGGCGCTCCCGCATTACTGATCCTCCGACAGTGCGGCACTCCCTCAGTACTGACCCTCCGACAGTGCGGCACTCCCTCAGTACTGACCCTCCGACAGTGCGGCACTCCCTCAGCACTGACCCTCTGACAGTGCGGCACTCCCTCAGCACTGACCCTCTGACAGTGCGGCACTCCCTCAGTACTGACCCTCTGACAGTGCGGCACCCCCTCAGCATTGGCCCTCCAAAAGTGCGGCACTCCCTCAGCACTGGCGCTCCAATAAGGCAGCTCTCCCTCAGCACTGACCCTCCGACAGTGCGGCTTTCCCTCAGCACTGACGCTCCGACAGTGCGGCACTCCCTCAGTACTGACCCTCCGACAGTGCGGCACTCCCTCAGTACTGACCCTCCGACAGTGCAGCGCTCCCTCAGCACTGAACCTCAGTCAGTGCCGCGCTCCCTCAGCACTGACCCTCCGACAGTGCGGCACTCCCTCAGCACTGACCCTCCGACAGTGCGGCTCTCCCTCAGCACTGACCCTCCGACAGTGTGGCACCCCCTCAGCACTGACCCTCCGACAGTGCAGCACTCCCTCAGCACTGACCCTCTGACAGTGTGACGCTCTCTCAGCACTGACACTCTGGAGGTCCCTCAGCACTGACCCTCTGACAGTGCGGCACTCCCTCAGCACTGAACCTCCCACAGTGCGGCACTCCCTCAGTACTGACCCTCCGACAGTGCGGCACTCCCTCAGTACTGACCCTCTGACAGTGCGGCGCTCCCTCAGCACTGACCCTTCTACAGTGAGGCGCTCCCTCAGCACTGACCCTCCGACAGTGCGGCTCTCCCTCAGCACTGACCCTTCGACAGTGAGGCGCTCCCTCAGCACTGACCCTCCGACAGTGCGGCTCTCCCTCAGCACTGACCCTCCAACAGTGCAGCACTCCCTCAGAACTGACCCTCCCACAGTGCAGCGCTCCCGCAGCACTGACCCTCCGACAGTGCGGCGCTCCCTCAGCACTGACCCTCCGACAGTGCGGCGCTCCCTCAGCACTGACCCTCCAACAGTGCAGCACTCCCTCAGAACTGACCCTCCCACAGTGCAGCGCTCCCGCAGCACTGACCCTCCGACAGTGCGGCACTCCCGCAGCACTGACCCTCCGACAGTGCGGCACTCCCTCAGTACTAACCCTCCGACAGTGCGGCACTCCCGCAGCGCTGACCCTCCGACAGTGCAGCAGTCCCTCAGCACTGAACCTCGGTCAGTGCCGCGCTCCCTCAGCACTGACCCTCCGACAGTGCGGCGCTCCCTCAGCACTGACCCTCCGACAGTGCGGCTCTCCCTCAGTACTGACCATCCGACAGTGCAACACTCCCCCAGCACTGACCATCCGACAGTGCAGCACTCCCTCAGTACTGAACCTCCGACAGTGCAGCACTCCCTCAGCACTGACGTTCCGACAGTGCTGCACTCCCTCGGTACTGACCCTCCGACAGTGCGGCACTCCCTCAGCACTGATCCTATGACAGTGCAGGACTCCCTCAGTACTGATCCTCTGACAGTGCAGCACTCCCTCAGCACTGATCCTCCGACAGTGCAGTATTCCCTCAGTACTGACCCTCCGACAGTGCGGCACTCCCTCAGCACTGATCCTACGACAGTGCAGCACTCCCTCAGTACTGATCCTCTGACAGTGCAGCACTCCCTCAGCACTGACCCCTCTGACAATGCGGCACTCCCTCAGCACTGACCCTCCGACAGTGCGGCACTCCCTCAGTACTGACCCTCCGATGGTGCGGCTCTCCCTCAGCACTCACCCTCCGACAGTGCAGCACTCCCTCAGTGCTGACCCTCCAACAGTGCAGGACTCCCTCAGTACTGACCCTCCAACAGTGCAGCACTCCCTCAACACTGACCCACTGACAGTGCAGCACTCCCTCAGTACTGACCCTCCGACAGTGCAGCACTCCCCTAGCACTGACCCACTGACAGTGCAGCACTCCCTCAGCACTGATCCTCCGACAGTGCGGCACTCCCTCATTACTGACCCTCCGACAGTGCGGCACTCCCTCAGCAATGAACCTCTGACAATGCGGCGCTCCCTCAGCACTGACCCTCTGAATGTGCGGCACTCCCTCAGCACTGACCCTCTGACAGTGCAGCACTCCCTCAGCACCTACCGTCCGACACTGCGGCTCTCCCACAGCACTGACCCTCCGACAGTGCGGCACCCCCTCAGCACTGGCCCTCCAACAATGCAGCTCTCCCTCAGCACTGACCCTCCGACAGTGCGGCACTCCCTCAGTACTGACCCTCTGACAGTGCGGCGCACCCTCAGCACTGACCCTTCGACAGTGCGGCGCTCCCTCAGCACTGACCCTCCGACAGTGCGGCGCTCCCTCAGCACTGACCCTCCAACAGTGCAGCACTCCCTCAGAACTGACCCTCCCACAGTGCGGCGCTCCCGCAGCACTGACCCTCCGACAGTGCGGCACTCCCTCAGTACTAACCCTCCGACAGTGCGGCACTCCCGCAGCGCTGACCCTCCGACAGTGCAGCACTCCCTCAGCACTGAACCTCGGTCAGTGCGGCGCTCCCTCAGCACTGATCCTCCGACAGTGCGGCACTCCCTCATTACTGACCCTCCGACAGTGCGGCACTCCCTCATTACTGACCCTCCGACAGCGCGGCACTCCCTCAGCAATGAACCTCTGACAATGCGGCGCTCCCTCAGCACTGACCCTCCGAATGTGCGGCACTCCCTCAGCACTGACCCTCTGACAGTGCAGCACTCCCTCAGCACCTACCGTCCGACACTGCGGCTCTCCCACAGCACTGACCCTCCGACAGTGCGGCACTCCCTCAGCACTGACCCTCCAACAGTGAGGCACTCCCTCAGTGCTGACCCTCCGACAGTGCGACACTCCCTCAGTACTGACCCTCCGACAGTGCGGCGCTCCCGCAGTGCTGACCCTCCGACAGTGCAGCACTCCCTCAGCACTGAACCTCGGTCAGTGCCGCGCTCCCACCGCACTGAGCCTCCGACAGTGCGGCGCTCCCTCAGCACTGACCCTCCGACAGTGCGGCTCTCCCTCAGTACTGACCATCCGACAGTGCAGCACTCCCCTAGCACTGACCCACAGACAGTGCAGCACTCCCTCAGCATTGATCCTCCGACAATGCGGCACTCCCTCAGTACTGACCCTCCGACAGTGCTGCACTCCCTCAGCAATGAACCTCTGACAATGCGGCGCTCCCTCAGCACTGACCCTCCGAATGTGCGGCACTCCCTCAGCACTGACCCTCTGACAGTGCGGCACTCCCTCAGCACTGATCCTCCGACAGTTCGGCACTCCCTCAGCACTGACCCTCTGACAGTGCAGCACTCCCTCAGCACCTACCGTCCGACACTGCGGCTCTCCCACAGCACTGATCCTCCGACAGTGCAGCACTCCTTCAGTACTGACCCTCTGACAGTGCAGCACTCCCTCAGCACTGACCCTCTGACAATGCGGCACTCCCTCAGCACTGACCCTCCGACAGTGCGGCACTCTCTCAGCACTGACCCTCCGACAGTGCGGCGCTCCCGCATTACTGATCCTCCGACAGTGCGGCACTCCCTCAGTACTGACCCTCCGACAGTGCGGCACTCCCTCAGTACTGACCCTCCGACAGTGCGGCACTCCCTCAGCACTGACCCTCTGACAGTGCGGCACTCCCTCAGCACTGACCCTCTGACAGTGCGGCACTCCCTCAGTACTGACCCTCTGACAGTGCGGCACCCCCTCAGCATTGGCCCTCCAAAAGTGCGGCACTCCCTCAGCACTGGCGCTCCAATAATGCAGCTCTCCCTCAGCACTGACCCTCCGACAGTGCCGCGCTCCCTCAGCACTGACCCTCCGACAGTGCGGCACTCCCTCAGTACTGACCCTCCGACAGTGCGGCACTCCCTCAGTACTGACCCTCCGACAGTGCAGCGCTCCCTCAGCACTGAACCTCGGTCAGTGCCGCGCTCCCTCAGCACTGACCCTCCGACAGTGCGGCACTCCCTCAGCACTGACCCTCCGACAGTGCGGCTCTCCCTCAGCACTGACCCTCCGACAGTGTGGCACCCCCTCAGCACTGACCCTCCGACAGTGCAGCACTCCCTCAGCACTGACCCTCTGACAGTGTGACGCTCTCTCAGCACTGACACTCTGGAGGTCCCTCAGCACTGACCCTCTGACAGTGCGGCACTCCCTCAGCACTGAACCTCCCACAGTGCGGCACTCCCTCAGTACTGACCCTCCGACAGTGCGGCACTCCCTCAGTACTGACCCTCTGACAGTGCGGCGCTCCCTCAGCACTGACCCTTCTACAGTGAGGCGCTCCCTCAGCACTGACCCTCCGACAGTGCGGCTCTCCCTCAGCACTGACCCTCCGACTGTGCAGCACTCCCTCAGTACTGACCCTCCCACAGTGCGGCACTCCCTCAGCACTGACCCTCCGACAGTGCGGCGCTCCCTCAGCACTGACCCTCCAACAGTGCAGCACTCCCTCAGAACTGACCCTCCCACAGTGCAGCGCTCCCGCAGTACTGACCCTCCGACAGTGCGGCACTCCCGCAGCACTGACCCTCCGACAGTGCGGCACTCCCTCAGTACTAACCCTCCGACAGTGCGGCACTCCCGCAGCGCTGACCCTCCGACAGTGCAGAACTCCCTCAGCACTGAACCTCGGTCAGTGCCGCGCTCCCTCAGCACTGACCCTCCGACAGTGCGGCGCTCCCTCAGCACTGACCCTCCGACAGTGCGGCTCTCCCTCAGTACTGACCATCCGACAGTGCAGCAGTCCCCCAGCACTGACCATCCGACAGTGCAGCACTCCCTCAGTACTGAACCTCCGACAGTGCAGCACTCCCTCGGCACTGACGTTCCGACAGTGCTGCACTCCCTCGGTACTGACCCTCCGACAGTGCGGCACTCCCTCAGCACTGATCCTACGACAGTGCAGCACTCCCTCAGTACTGATCCTCTGACAGTGCAGCACTCCCTCAGCACTGACCCTCTGACAATGCGGCACTCCCTCAGCACTGACCCTCCGACAGTGCGGCACTCCCTCAGTACTGACCCTCCGACGGTGCGGCTCTCCCTCAGCACTCACCCTCCGACAGTGCAGCACTCCCTCAGTGCTGACCCTCCAACAGTGCAGGACTCGCTCAGTACTGACCCTCCAACAGTGCAGCACTCCCTCAACACTGACCCTCCGACACTGCAGCACTCCCTCAGCACTGACCCTCCGACAGTGCAGCACTCCCTCAGTGCTGACCCTCCAACAGTGCAGGACTCCCTCAGCACTGACCCTCCGACAGTGCGGCGCTCCCTCAGCACTGACCCTCCGACAGTGCAGCACTCCCTCAGTGCTGACCCTCCAACAGTGCAGGACTCCCTCAGCACTGACCCTCCGACAATGCGGCACTCCCTCATTACTGACCCTCCGACAGTGTGGCACTCCCTCAGCAATGAACCTCTGACAATGCGGCGCTCCCTCAGCACTGACCCTCTGAATGTGCGGCACTCCCTCAGCACTGACCCTCTGACAGTGCAGCACTCCCTCAGCACCTACCGTCCGACACTGCGGCTCTCCCACAGCACTGACCCCCCGACAGTGCGGCACTTCCTCAGCACTGACCCTCCAACCGTGCGGCACTCCCTCAGTGCTGACCCTCCGACAGTGCCGCACTCCCTCAGTACTGACCCTCCGACAGTGCGGCGCTCCCGCCGCTCTGACCCTCCGACAGTGCAGCACTCCCCCAGCAGTGACCATCCGACAGTGCAGCACTCCCTCAGTACTGAACCTCCGACAGTGTGGCACTCCCTCAGCACTGACGCTCCGACAGTGCTGCACTCCCTCAGCACTGACGCTCCGACAGTGCTGCACTCCCTCGGTACTGACCCTCCGACAGTGCGGCACTCCCACAGCACTCTTTCTCCGACAGTGCAGCTCCCCCTCAGTACTGATCCTCTGACAGTGCAGCACTCCCTCAGCACTGACCCTCTGACAATGAGGCACTCCCTCAGTACTGACCCTCCGACGGTGCGGCTCTCCATCAGCACTGACCCGCCGACAGTGCAGCACTCCCTCAGTACTGACCCTCCGACAGTGCGGCACTCCCTCAGCACTGACCCTCTGACAGTGCGGCACTCCCTCAGCACTGACGCTCTGACAGTGCGGCACTCCCTCAGCACTGAACCTCCCACAGTGCGGTTCTCCCTCAGTACTCACCCTCTGACAGTGCGGCACCCCCTCAGCACTGGCCCTCCAAAAGTGCGGCTCTCCCTCAGCACTGGCCCTCCAATAATGCAGCGCTCCCTCAGTACTGACCCTCTGACACTGTATCACTCCCTCAGCACTGACCCTCCGACATTGCGGCTTTCCCTCAGTACTGACCCTCCGACAGTGCGGCACTCCCGCAGCGCTGACCCTCCGACAGTGCAGCGCTCCCTCAGCACTGAACTTCGGTCAGTGCCGCGCTCCCTCAGCACTGACCCTCCGACAGTGCGGCGCTCCCTCAGCACTGACCCTCCGACAGTGCGGCTCTCCCTCAGCACTGACCCTCCGACAGTGCGGAACCCCCTCAGCACTGACCCTCCGACAGTGCAGCACTCCCTCAGCACTGACCCTCTGACAGTGTGACGCTCTCTCAGCACTGACACTCTGGAGGTACCTCAGCACTGACCCTCTGAGAGTGCGGCACTCCCTCAGCACTGAACCTCCCACAGTGCGGTTCTCCCTCAGCACTGACCCTCTGTCAGTGCAGTACTCCCTCAGTACTGACCCTCTGACAGTGCGGCACTCCCTCAGTACTGACCCTCTGACAGTGCGGCACACCCTCAGCACTGGCCCTCCAACAATGCAGCTCTCCCTCAGCACTGACCCTCCGACAGTGCGGCACTCCCTCAGTACTCACCCTCCGACAGTGCGGCACTCCCTCAGTACTGACCCTCTGACAGTGCGGCGCTCCCTCAGCACTGACCCTTCGACAGTGAGGCGCTCCCTCAGCACTGACCCTCCGACAGTGCGGCGCTCCCTCAGCACTGACACTCCGACAGTGCGGCGCTCCATCAGCACTGACCCTCCAACAGTGCAGCACTCCCTCAGTACTGACCCTCCCACAGTGCGGCGCTCCCGCAGCATTGACCCTCCGACAGTGCGGCGCTCCCGCAACACTGACCCTCCGACAGTGCGGCACTCCCTCAGTAGTGACCATCCGACAGTGCAGCACTCCCCCAGCACTGACCATCCGACAGTGCAGCATTCCCTCAGTACTGAACCTCTGACAGTGCAGCACTCCCTCAGCAGTGACGTTCCGACAGTGCTGCACTCCCTCGGTACTGACCCTCCGACAGTGCGGCACTCCCACAGCACTGATCCTCCGACAGTGCAGTATTCCCTCAGTACTGACCCTCCGACAGTGCGGCACTCCCTCAGCACTGATCCTACGACAGTGCAGCACTCCCTCAGTGCTGACCCTCCAACAGTGCAGGACTCCCTCAGTACTGACCCTCCAACAGTGCAGCACTCCCTCAACACTGACCCACTGACAGTGCAGCACTCCCTCAGTACTGACCCTCCGACAGTGCAGCTCTCCCCTAGCACTGACCCACTGACAGTGCAGCACTCCCTCAGCACTGATCCTCCGACAGTGCGGCACTCCCTCATTACTGACCCTCCGACAGTGCGGCACTCCCTCAGCAATGAACCTCTGACAATGCGGCGCTCCCTCAGCACTGACCCTCCGACAGTGCGGCTCTCCCTCAGTACTGACCATCCGACAGTGCAGCACTCCCCCAGCACTGACCATCCGACAGTGCAGCACTCCTTCAGTACTGAACCTCCGACAGTGCAGCACTCCCTCAGCACTGACGCTCCGACAGTGCTGCACTCCCTCGGTACTGACCCTCCGACAGTGCGGCACTCCCACAGCACTGATCCTCCGACAATGCAGCACTCCCTCAGTTCTGACCCTCCAACAGTGCAGGACTCCCTCAGTCCTGACCCTCCAACAGTGCAGCACTCCCTCAGTACTGACCCTCTGACAGTGCGGCACTCCCCCAGCACTGAACCTCCCACAGTGCGGTTCTCCCTCAGCATTGACCCTCTGTCAGTGCAGTACTCCCTCAGTACTGACCCTCTGACAGTGCGGCACTCCCACAGCACTGATCCTTCGACAATGCAGCACTCCCTCAGTACTGATCCTCTGACAGTGCAGCACTCCCTCAGCACTGACCCTCTGACAATGAGGCACTCCCTCAGCCCTGACCCTCCGACAGTGCGGCACTCCCTCAGTACAGACCCTCCGACGGTGCGGCTCTCCCTCAGCACTCACCCTCCGACAGTGCAGCATTCCCTCAGTTCTGACCCTCCAACAGTGCAGGACTCCCTCAGTCCTGACCCTCCAACAGTGCAGCACTCCCTCAGTCCTGACCCTCTGACAGTGCAGCACTCCCTCAGCACCTACCGTCCGACACTGCGGCTCTCCCACAGCACTGATCCTCCGACAGTGCAGCACTCCTTCAGTACTGACCCTCTGACAGTGCAGCACTCCCTCAGCACTGACCCTTTGACAGTGTGACGCTCTCTCAGCACTGACACTCTGGAGGTCCCTCAGCACTGACCCTCTGACAGTGCGGCACTCCCCCAGCACTGAACCTCCCACAGTGCGGTTCTCCCTCAGCATTGACCCTCTGTCAGTGCAGTACTCCCTCAGTACTGACCCTCTGACAGTGCGGCACTCCCACAGCACTGATCCTCCGACAATGCAGCACTCCCTCAGTACTGATCCTCTGACAGTGCAGCACTCCCTCAGCACTGACCCTCTGACAATGAGGCACTCCCTCAGCACTGACCCTCCGACAGTGCGGCACTCCCTCAGTACAGACCCTCCGACGGTGCGGCTCTCCCTCAGCACTCACCCTCCGACAGTGCAGCACTCCCTCAGTTCTGACCCTCCAACAGTGCAGGACTCCCTCAGTCCTGACCCTCCAACAGTGCAGCACTCCCTCAGTACTGACCCTCTGACAGTGCAGCACTCCCTCAACACTGACCCACTGACAGTGCAGCACTCCCTCAGCACTGACCCTCCGACAGTGCAGCACTCCCCGAGCACTGACCACTGACAGTGCAGCACTCCCTCAGCACTGATCCTCCGACAATGCGGCACTCCCTCAGTACAGACCCTCCGACAGTGCGGCACTCCCTCAGCAATGAACCTCTGACAATGCGGCGCTCCCTCAGCACTGACCCTCCGAATGTGCGGCACTCCCTCAGCACTGACCCTCTGACAGTGCGGCACTCCCTCAGCACTGATCCTCCGACTGTTCGGCACTCCCTCAGCACTGACCCTCTGACAGTGCAGCACTCCCTCAGCACTGACCCTCTGACAATGCGGCACTCCCTCAGCACTGACCCTCCGACAGTGCGGCACTCCCTCAGTACAGACCCTCCGACAGTGCGGCACTCCCTCAGCAATGAACCTCTGACAATGCGGCGCTCCCTCAGCACTGACCCTCCGAATGTGCGGCACTCCCTCAGCACTGACCCTCTGACAGTGCAGCACTCCCTTAGCACCTACCGTCCGACACTGCGGCTCTCCCACAGCACTGATCCTCCGACAGTGCAGCACTCCTTCAGTACTGACCCTCTGACAGTGCAGCACTCCCTCAGCACTGACCCTTTGACAGTGTGACGCTCTCTCAGCACTGACACTCTGGAGGTCCCTCAGCACTGACCCTCTGACAGTGCGGCACTCCCCCAGCACTGAACCTCCCACAGTGCGGTTCTCCCTCAGCATTGACCCTCTGTCAGTGCAGTACTCCCTCAGTACTGACCCTCTGACAGTGCAGCACTCCCACAGCACTGATCCTCCGACAATGCAGCACTCCCTCAGTACTGATCCTCTGACAGTGCAGCGCTCCCTCAGCACTGACCCTCTGACAATGAGGCACTCCCTCAGCACTGACCCTCCGACAGTGCGGCACTCCCTCAGTACAGACCCTCCGACGGTGCGGCTCTCCTCAGCACTCACCCTCCGACAGTGCAGCACTCCCTCAGTTCTGACCCTCCAACAGTGCAGGACTCCCTCAGTCCTGACCCTCCAACAGTGCAGCACTCCCTCAGTACTGACCCTCTGACAGTGCAGCACTCCCTCAACACTGACCCACTGACAGTGCAGCACTCCCTCAGCACTGACCCTCCGACAGTGCAGCACTCCCCGAGCACTGACCCACTGACAGTGCAGCACTCCCTCAGCACTGATCCTCCGACAATGCGGCACTCCCTCAGAACAGACCCTCCGACAGTGCGGCACTCCCTCAGCAATGAACCTCTGACAATGCGGCGCTCCCTCAGCACTGACCCTCCGAATGTGCGGCACTCCCTCAGCACTGACCCTCTGACAGTGCGGCACTCCCTCAGCACTGATCCTCCGACTGTTCGGCACACCCTCAGCACTGACCCTCTGACAGTGCAGCACTCCCTCAGCACTGACCCTCTGACAATGCGGCACTCCCTCAGCACTGACCCTCCGACAGTGCGGCACTCTCTCAGCACTGACCCTCCGACAGTGCGGCACTCCCTCAGTACTGACCCTCCGACGGTGCGGCTCTCCCTCAGCACTGAGCCTCTGACAGTGCGGCACTCCCTCAGCACTGACCCTCCAACAGTGCGGCACTCCCTCAGCACCTACCGTCCGACACTGCGGCTCTCCCACAGCACTGATCCTCCGACAGTGCAGCACTCCTTCAGTACTGACCCTCTGACAGTGCAGCACTCCCTCAGCACTGACCCTTTGACAGTGTGACGCTCTCTCAGCACTGACACTCTGGAGGTCCCTCAGCACTGACCCTCTGGCAGTGCGGCACTCCCCCAGCACTGAACCTCCCACAGTGCGGTTCTCCCTCAGCATTGACCCTCTGTCAGTGCAGTACTCCCTCAGTACTGACCCTCTGACAGTGCGGCACTCCCACAGCACTGATCCTCCGACAATGCAGCACTCCCTCAGTACTGATCCTCTGACAGTGCAGCACTCCCTCAGCACTGACCCTCTGACAATGAGGCACTCCCTCAGCACTGACCCTCCGACAGTGCGGCACTCCCTCAGTACAGACCCTCCGACGGTGCGGCTCTCCCTCAGCACTCACCCTCCGACAGTGCAGCACTCCCTCAGTTCTGACCCTCCAACAGTGCAGGACTCCCTCAGTACTGACCCTCCGACAGTGCAGCACTCCCCTAGAACTGACCCACTGACAGTGCAGCACTCCCTCAGCACTGATCCTCCGACAATGCGGCACTCCCTCAGTACTGACCCTCCGACAGTGCGGCACTCCCTCAGCAATGAACCTCTGACAATGCGGCGCTCCCTCAGCACTGA
Organism: Carcharodon carcharias; assembly: GCF_017639515.1. NCBI lineage: Eukaryota > Metazoa > Chordata > Chondrichthyes > Lamniformes > Lamnidae > Carcharodon > Carcharodon carcharias. Next base: position 140,468 of record NW_024470871.1, on the reverse strand, counting down.
CCCTCCGAATGTGCGGCACTCCCTCAGCACTGACCCTCTGACAGTGCGGCACTCCCTCAGCACTGATCCTCCGACAGTTCGGCACTCCCTCAGCACTGACCCTCTGACAGTGCAGCACTCCCTCAGCACCTACCGTCCGACACTGCGGCTCTCCCAAAGCACTGATCCTCCGACAGTGCAGCACTCCTTCAGTACTGACCCTCTGACAGTGCAGCACTCCCTCAGCACTGACCCTTTGACAGTGTGACGCTCTCTCAGCACTGACACTCTGGAGGTCCCTCAGCACTGACCCTCTGACAGTGCGGCACTCCCCCAGCACTGAACCTCCCACAGTGCGGTTCTCCCTCAGCATTGACCCTCTGTCAGTGCAGTACTCCCTCAGTACTGACCCTCCGACAGTGCGGCACTCCCACAGCACTGATCCTCCGACAATGCAGCACTCCCTCAGTACTGATCCTCTGACAGTGCAGCACTCCCTCAGCACTGACCCTCTGACAATGAGGCACTCCCTCAGCACTGACCCTCCGACAGTGCGGCACTCCCTCAGTACAGACCCTCCGACGGTGCGGCTCTCCCTCAGCACTCACCCTCCGACAGTGCAGCACTCCCTCAGTTCTGACCCTCCAACAGTGCAGGACTCCCTCAGTCCTGACCCTCTGACAGTGCAGCACTCCCTCAGCACTGACCCTTTGACAGTGTGACGCTCTCTCAGCACTGACACTCTGGAGGTCCCTCAGCACTGACCCTCTGACAGTGCGGCACTCCCCCAGCACTGAACCTCCCACAGTGCGGTTCTCCCTCAGCATTGACCCTCTGTCAGTGCAGTACTCCCTCAGTACTGACCCTCTGACAGTGCGGCACTCCCACAGCACTGATCCTCCGACAATGCGGCACTCCCTCAGTACTGATCCTCTGACAGTGCAGCACTCCCTCAGCACTGACCCTCTGACAATGAGGCACTCCCTCAGCACTGACCCTCCGACAGTGCGGCACTCCCTCAGTACAGACCCTCCGACGGTGCGGCTCTCCCTCAGCACTCACCCTCCGACAGTGCAGCACTCCCTCAGTTCTGACCCTCCAACAGTGCAGGACTCCCTCAGTCCTGACCCTCCAACAGTGCAGCACTCCCTCAGTCCTGACCCTCCAACAGTGCAGCACTCCCTCAGTACTGACCCTCTGACAGTGCAGCACTCCCTCAACACTGACCCACTGACAGTGCAGCACTCCCTCAGTACTGACCCTCCGACAGTGCAGCACTCCCTCAGCACTGATCCTCCGACAATGCGGCACTCCCTCAGTACTGACCCTCCGACAGTGCGGCACTCCCTCAGCAATGAACCTCTGACAATGCGGCGCTCCCTCAGCACTGACCCTCCGAATGTGCGGCACTCCCTCAGCACTGACCCTCTGACAGTGCGGCACTCCCTCAGCACTGATCCTCCGACAGTTCGGCACTCCCTCAGCACTGACCCTCTGACAGTGCAGCACTCCCTCAGCACCTACCGTCCGACACTGCGGCTCTCCCACAGCACTGATCCTCCGACAGTGCAGCACTCCTTCAGTACTGACCCTCTGACAGTGCAGCACTCCCTCAGCACTGACCCTTTGACAGTGTGACGCTCTCTCAGCACTGACACTCTGGAGGTCCCTCAGCACTGACCCTCTGACAGTGCGGCACTCCCCCAGCACTGAACCTCCCACAGTGCGGTTCTCCCTCAGCATTGACCCTCTGTCAGTGCAGTACTCCCTCAGTACTGACCCTCTGACAGTGCGGCACTCCCACAGCACTGATCCTCCGACAATGCAGCACTCCCTCAGTACTGATCCTCTGACAGTGCAGCACTCCCTCAGCACTGACCCTCCGACAGTGCGGCACTCCCTCAGTACAGACCCTCCGACGGTGCGGCTCTCCCTCAGCACTCACCCTCCGACAGTGCAGCACTCCCTCAGTTCTGACCCTCCAACAGTGCAGGACTCCCTCAGTACTGACCCTCCAACAGTGCAGCACTCCCTCAGTCCTGACCCTCCAACAGTGCAGCACTCCCTCAGTACTGACCCTCTGACAGTGCAGCACTCCCTCAACACTGACCCACTGACAGTGCAGCACTCCCTCAGTACTGACCCTCCGACAGTGCAGCACTCCCCTAGAACTGACCCACTGACAGTGCAGCACTCCCTCAGCACTGATCCTCCGACAGTGCGGCACTCCCTCAGTACTGACCCTCCGACAGTGCGGCACTCCCTCAGCAATGAACCTCTGACAATGCGGCGCTCCCTCAGCACTGACCCTCCGAATGTGCGGCACTCCCTCAGCACTGACCCTCTGACAGTGCGGCACTCCCTCAGCACTGGTCCTCCGACAGTTCGGCACTCCCTCAGCACTGACCCTCTGACAGTGCAGCACTCCCTCAGCACCTACCGTCCGACACTGCGGCTCTCCCACAGCACTGATCCTCCGACAGTGCAGCACTCCTTCAGTACTGACCCTCTGACAGTGCAGCACTCCCTCAGCACTGACCCTTTGACAGTGTGACGCTCTCTCAGCACTGACACTCTGGAGGTCCCTCAGCACTGACCCTCTGACAGTGCGGCACTCCCCCAGCACTGAACCTCCCACAGTGCGGTTCTCCCTCAGCATTGACCCTCTGTCAGTGCAGTACTCCCTCAGTACTGACCCTCTGACAGTGCGGCACTCCCACAGCACTGATCCTCCGACAATGCAGCACTCCCTCAGTACTGATCCTCTGACAGTGCAGCACTCCCTCAGCACTGACCCTCTGACAATGAGGCACTCCCTCAGCACTGACCCTCCGACAGTGCGGCACTCCCTCAGTACAGACCCTCCGACGGTGCGGCTCTCCCTCAGCACTCACCCTCCGACAGTGCAGCACTCCCTCTATTCTGACCCTCCAACAGTGCAGGACTCCCTCAGTCCTGACCCTCCAACAGTGCAGCACTCCCTCAGTACTGACCCTCTGACAGTGCAGCACTCCCTCAACACTGACCCACTGACAGTGCAGCACTCCCTCAGCACTGACCCTCCGACAGTGCAGCACTCCCTCAGCACTGACCCTTTGACAGTGCGGCACTCGCTCAGCACTGATCCTCCGACAGTTCGGCACTCCCTCAGCACTGACCCTCCGACAGTGCGGCACTCTCTCAGCACTGACCCTCCGACAGTGCGGCACTCCCTCAGTACAGACCCTCCGACAGTGCGGCACTCCCTCAGCAATGAACCTCTGACAATGCGGCGCTCCCTCAGCACTGACCCTCCGAATGTGCGGCACTCCCTCAGCACTGACCCTCTGACAGTGCGGCACTCCCTCAGCACTGATCCTCCGACTGTTCGGCACTCCCTCAGCACTGACCCTCTGACAGTGCAGCACTCCCTCAGCACTGACCCTCTGACAATGCGGCACTCCCTCAGCACTGACCCTCCGACAGTGCGGCACTCTCTCAGCACTGACCCTCCGACAGTGCGGCACTCCCTCAGAACTGACCCTCTGACAGTGCGGCACTCCCTCAGCACTGATCCTCCGACAGTTCGGCACTCCCTCAGCACTGACCCTCTGACAGTGCAGCACTCCCTCAGCACCTACCGTCCGACACTGCGGCTCTCCCACAGCACTGATCCTCCGACAGTGCAGCACTCCTTCAGTACTGACCCTCTGACAGTGCAGCACTCCCTCAGCACTGACCCTTTGACAGTGTGACGCTCTCTCAGCACTGACACTCTGGAGGTCCCTCAGCACTGACCCTCTGACAGTGCGGCACTCCCCCAGCACTGAACCTCCCACAGTGCGGTTCTCCCTCAGCATTGACCCTCTGTCAGTGCAGTACTCCCTCAGCACTGACCCTCCGACAGTGCGGCACTCCCTCAGCACTGATCCTCCGACAATGCAGCACTCCCTCAGTACTGATCCTCTGACAGTGCAGCACTCCCTCAGCACTGACCCTCTGACAATGAGGCACTCCCTCAGCACTGACCCTCCGACAGTGCGGCACTCCCTCAGTACAGACCCTCCGACGGTGCGGCTCTCCCTCAGCACTCACCCTCCGACAGTGCAGCACTCCCTCAGTTCTGACCCTCCAACAGTGCAGGACTCCCTCAGTCCTGACCCTCCAACAGTGCAGCACTCCCTCAGTACTGACCCTCTGACAGTGCAGCACTCCCTCAACACTGACCCACTGACAGTGCAGCACTCCCTCAGCACTGACCCTCCGACAGTGCAGCACTCCCCGAGCACTGACCCACTGACAGTGCAGCACTCCCTCAGCACTGATCCTCCGACAATGCGGCACTCCCTCAGTACAGACCCTCCGACAGTGCGGCACTCCCTCAGCAATGAACCTCTGACAATGCGGCGCTCCCTCAGCACTGACCCTCCGAATGTGCGGCACTCCCTCAGCACTGACCCTCTGACAGTGCGGCACTCCCTCAGCACTGATCCTCCGACTGTTCGGCACTCCCTCAGCACTGACCCTCTGACAGTGCGGCACTCCCTCAGCACTGACCCTCTGACAATGCGGCACTCCCTCAGCACTGACCCTCCGACAGTGCGGCACTCTCTCAGCACTGACCCTCCGACAGTGCGGCACTCCCTCAGTACTGACCCTCCGACGGTGCGGCTCTCCCTCAGCACTGAGCCTCCGACAGTGCGGCACTCCCTCAGCACTGACCCTCCAACAGTGCGGCACTCCCTCAGTGCTGACCCTCCGACAGTGCAGGACTCCCTCAGTACTGACCCTCCGACAGTGTAGCACTCCCCTAGCACGGACCCACTGACAGTGCAGCACTCCCTCACTACTGACCCTCCGACAGTGCGGCACTCCCTCAGCAATGAACCTCTGACAATGCGGCGCTCCCTCAGCACTGACCCTCCGAATGTGCGGCACTCCCTCAGCACTGACCCTCTGACAGTGCGGCACTCCCTCAGCACTGATCCTCCGACTGTTCGGCACTCCCTCAGCACTGACCCTCTGACAGTGCAGCACTCCCTCAGCTCCTACCGTCCGACACTGCGGCTCTCCCACTGCATTGACCCTCCGACAGTGCAGCACTCCTTCAGTACTGACCCTCTGACAGTGCAGCACTCCCTCAGCACTGACCCTCTGACAATGCGGCACTCCCTCAGCACTGACCCTCCGACAGTGCGGCACTCTCTCAGCACTGACCCTCCGACAGTGCGGCACTCCCTCAGTACTGACCCTCCGACGGTGCGGCTCTCCCTCAGCACTGACCCTCCGACAGTGTGGCACTCCCTCAGCACTGACCCTCCAACAGTGCGGCACTCCCTCAGTACTGACCCTCCGACAGTGCGGCACTCCCGCAGCGCTCACTCTCCGACAGTGCGGCTCTCCCTCAGCACTGAACCTCCGACAGTGCGGCACCCCCTCAGCACTGACACTCTGGAGGTCCCTCAGCACTGACCCTCTGACAGTGCGGCGCTCCCTCAGCACTGAACCTCGGTCAGTGCCGCGCTCCCTCTGCACTGACCCTCCGACAGTGCGGCGCTCCCTCAGCACTGACCCTCCGACAGTGCGGCTCTCCCTCAGCACTGACCCTCCAACAGTGCGGCACTCCCTCAGTGCTGACCCTCCGACAGTGCGGCACTCCCTCAGTACTGACCCTCCGACAGTGCGGCACTCCCGCAGTGCTGACCCTCCGACAGTGCAGCACTCCCTCAGCACTGAACCTCGGTCAGTGCCATGCTCCCTCAGCACTGACCCTCCGACAGTGCGGCACTCCCTCAGCACTGAACCTCGGTCAGTGCCGTGCTCCCTCAGCACTGAGCCTCCGACAGTGCGGCGCTCCCTCAGCACTGACCCTCCGACAGTGCGGCTCTCCCACAGTACTGTCCATCCGACAGTGCAGCACTCCCCCAGCACTGACCATCCGACAGTGCAGCACTCCCTCAGTACTGAACCTCCGACAGTGCAGCACTCCCTCAGCACTGACGCTCCGACAGTGCTGCACTCCCTCGGTACTGACCCTCCGACAGTGCGGCACTCCCACAGCACTGATCCTCCGACAGTGCAGCACTCCCTCAGTACTGATCCTCTGATAGTGCAGCACTCCCTCAGCACTGACCCTCTGACAATGAGGCACTCCCTCAGCACTGACCCTCCGACAGTGCGGCACTCCCTCAGTACTGACCCTCCGAAGGTGCGGCTCTCCCTCAGCACTCACCCTCCGACAGTGCAGCACTCCCTCAGTTCTGACCCTCCAACAGTGCAGGACTCCCTCAGTACTGACCCTCCAACAGTGCAGCACTCCCTGAACACTGACCCACTGACAGTGCAGCACTCCCTCAGTACTGACCCTCCGACAGTGCAGCACTCCCCTAGAACTGACCCACTGACAGTGCAGCACTCCCTCAGCACTGATCCTCCGACAATGCGGCACTCCCTCAGTACTGACCCTCCGACAGTGCGGCACTCCCTCAGCAATGAACCTCTGACAATGCGGCGCTCCCTCAGCACTGACCCTCCGAATGTGCGGCACTCCCTCAGCACTGACCCTCTGACAGTGCGGCACTCCCTCAGCACTGATCCTCCGACAGTTCGGCACTCCCTCAGCACTGACCCTCTGACAGTGCAGCACTCCCTCAGCACCTACCGTCCGACACTGCGGCTCTCCCACAGCACTGATCCTCCGACAGTGCAGCACTCCTTCAGTACTGACCCTCTGACAGTGCAGCACTCCCTCAGCACTGACCCTTTGACAGTGTGACGCTCTCTCAGCACTGACACTCTGGAGGTCCCTCAGCACTGACCCTCTGACAGTGCGGCACTCCCCCAGCACTGAACCTCCCACAGTGCGGTTCTCCCTCAGCATTGACCCTCTGTCAGTGCAGTACTCCCTCAGTACTGACCCTCTGACAGTGCGGCACTCCCACAGCACTGATCCTCCGACAATGCAGCACTCCCTCAGTACTGATCCTCTGACAGTGCAGCACTCCCTCAGCACTGACCCTCTGACAATGAGGCACTCCCTCAGTACAGACCCTCCGACGGTGCGGCTCCTTCTCAGCACTCACCCTCCGACAGTGCAGCACTCCCTCAGTTCTGACCCTCCAACAGTGCAGGACTCCCTCAGTCCTGACCCTCCAACAGTGCAGCACTCCCTCAGTACTGACCCTCTGACAGTGCAGCACTCCCTCAACACTGACCCACTGACAGTGCAGCACTCCCTCAGCACTGACCCTCCGACAGTGCAGCACTCCCCGAGCACTGACCCACTGACAGTGCAGCACTCCCTCAGCACTGATCCTCCGACAATGCGGCACTCCCTCAGTACAGACCCTCCGACAGTGTGGCACTCCCTCAGCAATGAACCTCTGACAATGCGGCGCTCCCTCAGCACTGACCCTCCGAATGTGCGGCACTCCCTCAGCACTGACCCTCTGACAGTGCGGCACTCCCTCAGCACTGATCCTCCGACTGTTCGGCACTCCCTCAGCACTGACCCTCTGACAGTGCAGCACTCCCTCAGTACTGACCCTCCGACGGTGCGGCTCTCCCTCAGCCCTGAGCCTCCGACAGTGCGGCACTCCCTCAGCACTGACCCTCCAACAGTGCGGCACTCCCTCAGTGCTGACCCTCCGACAGTGCAGGACTCCCTCAGTACTGACCCTCCGACAGTGTAGCACTCCCCTAGCACGGACCCACTGACAGTGCAGCACTCCCTCAGTACTGACCCTCCGACAGTGCGGCGCTCCCGCATTACTGATCCTCCGACAGTGCGGCACTCCCTCAGTACTGACCCTCCGACAGTGCGGCACTCCCTCAGCACTGACCCTCTGACAGTGCGGCTCTCCCTCAGCACTGACGCTTCGACAGTGCAGCACTCCCTCAGTACTGACCCTCCGACAGTGCGGCACTCCCTCAGCACTGACCCTCTGACAGTGCGGCACTCCCTCAGCACTGAACCTCCCACAGTGCGGTTCTCCCTCAGCGCTGACCCTCTGTCAGTGCAGTACTCCCTCAGTACTGACCCTCTGACAGTGCGGCACTCCCTCAGTACTGACCCTCTGACAGTGCGGCACCCCCTCAGCACTGGCCCTCCAAAAGTGCGGCTCTCCCTCAGCACTGACCCTCCAATAATGCAGCTCTCCCTCAGCACTGACCCTCCGACAGTGCGGCTTTCCCTCAGCACTGACGGTCCGACAGTGCGGCACTCCCTCAGTACTGACCCTCCGACAGTGCGGCACTCCCTCAGTACTGAACCTCCGACAGTGCGGCACTCCGGCAGCGCTGACCCTCCGACAGTGCAGCGCTCCCTCAGCACTGAACTTCGGTCAGTGCCGCGCTCCCTCAGCACTGACCCTCTGACAGTGCGGCACTCCCTCAGCACTGATCCTCCGACTGTTCGGCACTCCCTCAGCACTGACCCTCTGACAGTGCAGCACTCCCTCAGTACTGACCCTCCGACGGTGCGGCTCTCCCTCAGCACTGAGCCTCCGACAGTGCGGCACTCCCTCAGCACTGACCCTCCAACAGTGCGGCACTCCCTCAGTGCTGACCCTCCGACAGTGCAGGACTCCCTCAGTACTGACCCTCCGACAGTGTAGCACTCCCCTAGCACGGACCCACTGACAGTTCAGCACTCCCTCAGTACTGACCCTCCGACAGTGCGGCGCTCCCGCATTACTGATCCTCCGACAGTGCGGCACTCCCTCAGTACTGACCCTCCGACAGTGCGGCACTCCCTCAGCACTGACCCTCTGACAGTGCGGCTCTCCCTCAGCACTGACGCTCCGACAGTGCAGCACTCCCTCAGTACTGACCCTCCGACAGTGCGGCACTCCCTCAGCACTGACCCTCTGACAGTGCGGCACTCCCTCAGCACTGACCCTCTGACAGTGCGGCACTCCCTCAGCACTGAACCTCCCACAGTGCGGTTCTCCCTCAGCGCTGACCCTCTGTCAGTGCAGTACTCCCTCAGTACTGACCCTCTGACAGTGCGGCACTCCCTCAGTACTGACCCTCTGACAGTGCGGCACCCCCTCAGCACTGGCCCTCCAAAAGTGCGGCTCTCCCTCAGCACTGACCCTCCAATAATGCAGCTCTCCCTCAGCACTGACCCTCCGACAGTGCGGCTTTCCCTCAGCACTGACGGTCCGACAGTGCGGCACTCCCTCAGTACTGACCCTCCGACAGTGCGGCACTCCCTCAGTACTGACCCTCCGACAGTGCGGCACTCCGGCAGCGCTGACCCTCCGACAGTGCAGCGCTCCCTCAGCACTGAACTTCGGTCAGTGCCGCGCTCCCTCAGCACTGACCCTCCGACAGTGCGGCGCTCCCTCAGCACTGACCCTCCGACAGTGCGGCACCCCCTCAGCACTGACCCTCCGACAGTGCGGCACCCCCTCAGCACTGACCCTCCGACAGTGCAGCACTCCCTCAGCACTGACCCTTTGACAGTGTGACGCTCTCTCAGCACTGACACTCTGGAGGTCCCTCAGCACTGACCCTCTGACAGTGCGGCACTCCCTCAGCACTGAACCTCCCACAGTGCGGTTCTCCCTCAACATTGACCCTCTGTCAGTGCAGTACTCCCTCAGTACTGACCCTCTGACAGTGCGGCACTCCCTCAGTACTGACCCTCTGACAGTGCGGCACCCCCTCAGCTCTGGCCCTCCAACATTGCAGCTCTCCCTTAGCACTGACCCTCCGACAGTGCGGCACTCCCTCAGTACTGACCCTCCGACAGTGCGGCACTCCCTCAGCAATGAACCTCTGACAATGCGGCACTCCCTCAGTACTCACCCTCCGACAGTGCGGCACTCCCTCAGCAATGAACCTCTGACAATGCGGCGCTTCCTGAGCACTGACCCTCCGAATGTGCGGCACTCCCTCAGCACTGACCCTCTGACAGTGCGGCACTCCCTCAGCACTGATCCTCCGACTGTTCGGCACTCCCTCAGCACTGACCCTCTGACAGTGCAGCACTCCCTCAGCACCTACCGTCCGACACTGCGGCTCTCCCACTGCATTGATCCTCCGACAGTGCAGCACTCCTTCAGTACTGACCCTCTGAAAGTGCAGCACTCCCTCAGCACTGACCCTCTGACAATGCGGCACTCCCTCAGCACTGACCCTCCGACAGTGCGGCACTCTCTCAGCACTGACCCTCCGACAGTGCGGCACTCCCTCAGTACTGACCCTCCGACGGTGCGGCTCTCCCTCGGCACTGACCCTCCGACAGTGTGGCACTCCCTCAGCACTGACCCTCCAACAGTGCGGCACTCCCTCAGTACTGACCCTCCGACAGTGCGGCACTCCCGCAGCGCTGACTCTCCGACAGTGCAGCGCTCCCTCAGCACTGACACTCCGACAGTGCGGCTCTCCCTCAGCACTGACCCTTCGACAGTGCGGCACCCCCTCAGCACTGACACTCTGGAGGTCCCTCAGCACTGACCCTCTGACAGTGCGGCGCTCCCTCAGCACTGAACCTCGGTCAGTGCCGCGCTCCCTCAGCACTGACCCTCCGACGGTGCGGCTCTCCCTCGGCACTGACCCTCCGACAGTGTGGCACTCCCTTAGCACTGACCCTCCAACAGTGCGGCACTCCCTCAGTACTGACCCTCCGACAGTGCGGCACTCCCGCAGCGCTGACTCTCCGACAGTGTAGCGCTCCCTCAGCACTGACACTCCGACAGTGCGGCTCTCCCTCAGCACTGACCCTTCGACAGTGCGGCACCCCCTCAGCACTGACACTCTGGAGGTCCCTCAGCACTGACCCTCTGACAGTGCGGCGCTCCCTCAGCACTGAACCTCGGTCAGTGCCGCGCTCCCTCAGCACTGACCCTCCGACAGTGCGGCGCTCCCTCAGCACTGACCCTCCGACAGTGCGGCTCTCCCTCAGCACTGACCCTCCAACAGTGCGGCACTCCGTCAGTGTTGACCCTCCGACAGTGCGGCACTCCCTCAGTACTGACCCTCCGACAGTGCGGCACTCCCGCAGTGCTGACCCTCCGACAGTGCAGCACTCCCTCAGCACTGAACCTCGGTCAGTGCCGTGTTCCCTCAGCACTGACCCTCTGACAGTGCAGCACTCCCTCAGCACCTACCGTCCGACACTGCGGCTCTCCCTCAGTACTGACCATCCGACAGTGCAGCACTCCCCCAGCACTGACCATCCGACATTGCAGCACTCCTTCAGTACTGAACCTCCGACAGTGCAGCACTCCCTCAGCACTGACGCTCCGACAGTGCTGCACTCCCTCGGTACTGACCCTCCGACAGTGCGGCACTCCCACAGCACTGATCCTCCGACAGTGCAGCACTCCCTCAGTACTGATCCTCTGACAGTGCAGCACTCCCTCAGCACTGACCCTCTGACAATGAGGCACTCCCTCAGCACTGACCCTCCGACAGTGCGGCACTCCCTCAGTACAGACCCTCCGACGGTGCGGCTCTCCCTCAGCACTCACCCTCCGACAGTGCAGCACTCCCTCAGTTCTGACCCTCCAACAGTGCAGGACTCCCTCAGTCCTGACCCTCCAACAGTGCAGCACTCCCTCAGTACTGACCCTCTGACAGTGCAGCACTCCCTCAACACTGACCCACTGACAGTGCAGCACTCCCTCAGCACTGACCCTCCGACAGTGCAGCACTCCCCGAGCACTGACCCACTGACAGTGCAGCACTCCCTCAGCACTGATCCTCCGACAATGCGGCACTCCCTCAGCACCTACCGTCCGACACTGCGGCTCTCCCACAGCACTGATCCTCCGACAGTGCAGCACTCCTTCAGTACTGACCCTCTGACAGTGCAGCACTCCCTCAGCACTCACCCTCTGACAATGCGGCACTCCCTCAGCACTGACCCTCCGACAGTGCGGCACTCTCTCAGCACTGACCCTCCGACAGTGCGGCACTCCCTCAGTACTGACCCTCCGACGGTGCGGCTCTCCCTCAGCACTGAGCCTCCGACAATGCGGCACTCCCTCAGCACTGACCCTCCAACAGTGCGGCACTCCCTCAGTGCTGACCCTCCGACAGTGCAGGACTCCCTCAGTACTGACCCTCCGACAGTGTAGCACTCCCCTAGCACGGACCCACTGACAGTGCAGCACTCCCTCAGTACTGACCCTCCGACAGTGCGGCGCTCCCGCATTACTGATCCTCCGACAGTGCGGCACTCCCTCAGTACTGACCCTCCGACAGTGCGGCACTCCCTCAGCACTGACCCTCTGACAGTGCGGCTCTCCCTCAGCACTGACGCTCCGACAGTGCAGCACTCCCTCAGTACTGACCCTCCGACAGTGCGGCACTCCCTCAGCACTGACCCTCTGACAGTGCGGCACTCCCTCAGCACTGACCCTCTGACAGTGCTGCACTCCCTCAGCACTGAACCTCCCACAGTGCGGTTCTCCCACAGCGCTGACCGTCTGTCAGTGCAGTACTCCCTCAGTCCTGACCCTCTGACAGTGCGGCACTCCCTCAGTACTGACCCTCTGACAGTGCGGCACCCCCTCAGCACTGGCCCTCCAAAAGTGCGGCTCTCCCTCAGCACTGACCCTCCAATAATGCAGCTCTCCCTCAGCACTGACCCTCCGACAGTGCGGCTTTCCCTCAGCACTGACGGTCCGACAGTGCGGCACTCCCTCAGTACTGACCCTCCGACAGTGCGGCACTCCCTCAGTACTGACCCTCCGACAGTGCGGCACTCCCGCAGCGCTGACCCTCCGACAGTGCAGCGCTCCCTCAGCACTGAACTTCGGTCAGTGCCGCGCTCCCTCAGCACTGACCCTCCGACAGTGCGGCGCTCCCTCAGCACTGACCCTCCGACAGTGCGGCTCTCCCTCAGCACTGACCCTCCGACAGTGCGGCACCCCCTCAGCACTGACCCTCCGACAGTGCAGCACTCCCTCAGCACTGACCCTCCCACAGTGCGGTTCTCCCTCAGCATTGACCCTCTGTCAGTGCAGTACTCCCTCAGTACTGACCCTCTGACAGTGCGGCACTCCCTCAGTACTGACCCTCTGACAGTGCGGCACCCCCTCAGCTCTGGCCCTCCAACATTGCAGCTCTCCCTCAGCACTGACCCTCCGACAGTGCGGCACTCCCTCAGCACTGAACCTCCCACAGTGCGGTTCTCCCTCAGCATTGACCCTCTGTCAGTGCAGTACTCCCTCAGTACTGACCCTCTGACAGTGCGGCACTCCCTCAGTACTGACCCTCTGACAGTGCGGCACCCCCTCAGCTCTGGCCCTCCAACATTGCAGCTCTCCCTCAGCACTGACCCTCCGACAGTGCGGCACTCCCTCAGTACTGACCCTCCGACAGTGCGGCACTCCCTCAGCAATGAACCTCTGACAATGCGGCACTCCCTCAGTACTCACCCTCCGACAGTGCGGCACTCCCTCAGCAATGAACCTCTGACAATGCGGCGCTCCCTCAGCACTGACCCTCCGAATGTGCGGCACTCCCTCAGCACTGACCCTCTGACAGTGCGGCACTCCCTCAGCACTGATCCTCCGACTGTTCGGCACTCCCTCAGCACTGACCCTCTGACAGTGCAGCACTCCCTCAGCACGTACCGTCCGACACTGCGGCTCTCCCACTGCATTGATCCTCCGACAGTGCAGCACTCCTTCAGTACTGACCCTCTGACAATGCGGCACTCCCTCAGCACTGACCCTCCGACAGTGCGGCACTCTCTCAGCACTGACCCTCCGACAGTGCGGCACTCCCTCAGTACTGACCCTCCGACGGTGCGGCTCTCCCTCAGCACTGACCCTCCGACAGTGTGGCACTCCCTCAGCACTGACCCTCCAACAGTGCGGCACTCCCTCAGTACTGACCCTCCGACAGTGCGGCACTCCCGCAGCGCTCACTCTCCGACAGTGCGGCTCTCCCTCAGCACTGACCCTCCGACAGTGCGGCACCCCCTCAGCACTGACACTCTGGAGGTCCCTCAGCACTGACCCTCTGACAGTGCGGCGCTCCCTCAGCACTGAACCTCGGTCAGTGCCGCGCTCCCTCAGCACTGACCCTCCGACAGTGCGGCACTCCCTCAGTACTGACCCTCCGACAGTGCGGCACTCCCGCAGTGCTGACCCTCCGACAGTGCAGCACTCCCTCAGCACTGAACCTCGGTCAGTGCCGTGCTCCCTCAGCACTGAGCCTCCGACAGTGCGGCGCTCCCTCAGCACTGACCCTCCGACAGTGCGGCTCTCCCACAGTACTGTCCATCCGACAGTGCAGCACTCCCCCAGCACTGACCATCCGACAGTGCAGCACTCCCTCAGTACTGAACCTCCGACAGTGCAGCACTCCCACAGCACTGATCCTCCGACAGTGCAGCACTCCCTCAGTACTGATCCTCTGATAGTGCAGCACTCCCTCAGCACTGACCCTCTGACAATGAGGCACTCCCTCAGCACTGACCCTCCGACAGTGCGGCACTCCCTCAGTACTGACCCTCCGAAGGTGCGGCTCTCGCTCAGCACTCACCCTCCGACAGTGCAGCACTCCCTCAGTTCTGACCCTCCAACAGTGCAGGACTCCCTCAGTACTGACCCTCCAACAGTGCAGCACTCCCTGAACACTGACCCACTGACAGTGCAGCACTCCCTCAGTACTGACCCTCCGACAGTGCAGCACTCCCCTAGAACTGACCCACTGACAGTGCAGCACTCCCTCAGCACTGATCCTCCGACAATGCGGCACTCCCTCAGTACTGACCCTCCGACAGTGCGGCACTCCCTCAGCAATGAACCTCTGACAATGCGGCGCTCCCTCAGCACTGACCCTCCGAATGTGCGGCACTCCCTCAGCACTGACCCTCTGACAGTGCGGCACTCCCCCAGCACTGAACCTCCCACAGTGCGGTTCTCCCTCAGCATTGACCCTCTGTCAGTGCAGTACTCCCTCAGTACTGACCCTCTGACAGTGCGGCACTCCCTCAGTACTGACCCTCTGACAGTGCGGCATCCCCTCAGCTCTGGCCCTCCAACATTGCAGCTCTCCCTCAGCACTGACCCTCCGACAGTGCGGCACTCCCTCAGTACTGACCCTCCGACAGTGCGGCACTCCCTCAGCAATTAACCTCTGACAATGCGGCGCTCCCTCAGCACTGATCCTCCGACTGTTCGGCACTCCCTCAGCACTGACCCTCTGACAGTGCAGCACTCCCTCAGCACCTACCGTCTGACACTGCGGCTCTCCCACCGCATTGATCCTCCGACAGTGCAGCACTCCTTCAGTACTGACCCTCTGACAGTGCAGCACTCCCTCAGCACTGACCCTCTGACAATGCGGCACTCCCTCAGCACTGACCGTCCGACAGTGCGGCACTCTCTCAGCACTGACCCTCCGACAGTGCGGCACTCCCTCAGTACTGACCCTCCGACGGTGCGGCTCTCCCTCGGCACTGACCCTCCGACAGTGTGGCACTCCCTCAGCACTGACCCTCCAACAGTGCGGCACTCCCTCAGTACTGACCCTCCGACAGTGCGGCACTCCCGCAGCGCTGACTCTCCGACAGTGCAGCGCTCCCTCAGCACTGACACTCCGACAGTGCGGCTCTCCCTCAGCACTGACCCTCCGACAGTGCGGCACCCCCTCAGCACTGACACTCTGGAGGTCCCTCAGCACTGACCCTCTGACAGTGCGGCGCTCCCTCAGCACTGAACCTCGGTCAGTGCCGCGCTCCCTCAGCACTGACCCTCCGACAGTGCGGCGCTCCCTCAGCACTGACCCTCCGACAGTGCGGCTCTCCCTCAGCACTGACCCTCCAACAGTGCGGCACTCCCTCAGTGCTGACCCTCCGACAGTGCGGCACTCCCTCAGTACTGACCCTCCGACAGTGCGGCACTCCCGCAGTGCTGACCCTCCGACAGTGCGGCACTCCCTCAGCACTGAACCTCGGTCAGTGCCGTGCTCCCTCAGCACTGAGCCTCCGACAGTGCGGCGCTCCCTCAGCACTGACCCTCCGACAGTGCGGCTCTCCCACAGTACTGTCCATCCGACAGTGCAGCACTCCCCCAGCACTGACCATCCGACAGTGCAGCACTCCCTCAGTACTGAACCTCCGACAGTGCAGCACTCCCTCAGCACTGACGCTCCGACAGTGCTGCACTCCCTCGGTACTGACCCTCCGACAGTGCGGCACTCCCACAGCACTGATCCTCCGACAGTGCAGCACTCCCTCAGTACTGATCCTCTGATAGTGCAGCACTCCCTCAGCACTGACCCTCTGACAATGAGGCACTCCCTCAGCACTGACCCTCCGACAGTGCGGCACTCCCTCAGTACTGACCCTCCGAAGGTGCGGCTCTCCCTCAGCACTCACCCTCCGACAGTGCAGCACTCCCTCAGTTCTGACCCTCCAACAGTGCAGGACTCCCTCAGTACTGACCCTCCAACAGTGCAGCACTCCCTGAACACTGACCCACTGACAGTGCAGCACTCCCTCAGTACTGACCCTCCGACAGTGCAGCACTCCCCAAGAACTGACCCTCTGACAGTGCAGCACTCCCTCAGCACTGATCCTCCGACAATGCGGCACTCCCTCAGTACTGACCCTCCGACAGTGCGGCACTCCCTCAGCAATGAACCTCTGACAATGCGGCGCTCCCTCAGCACTGACCCTCCGAATGTGCGGCACTCCCTCAGCACTGACCCTCTGACAGTGCGGCACTCCCTCAGCACTGATCCTCCGACAGTTCGGCACTCCCTCAGCACTGACCCTCTGACAGTGCAGCACTCCCTCAGCACCTACCGTCCGACACTGCGGCTCTCCCACAGCACTGATCCTCCGACAGTGCAGCACTCCTTCAGTACTGACCCTTTGACAGTGCAGCACTCCCTCAGCACTGACCCTCCGACAGTGCGGCACTCCCTCAGTACTGACCCTCCGACGGTGCGGCTCTCCCTCAGCACAGACCCTCCGACAGTGCGGCACTCGCTCAGCACTGACCCTCCAACAGTGCGGCACTCCCTCAGTGCCGACCCTCCAACAGTGCGGCACTCCCTCAGTGCTGACCCTCCGACAGTGCAGCACTCCCTCAGTACTGACCCTCCGACAGTGCTGCGCTCCCGCATTACTGATCCTCCGACAGTGCGGCACTCCCTCAGTACTGACCCTCCGACAGTGCGGCACTCCCTCAGCACTGACCCTCTGACAGTGCGGCTCTCCCTCAGCACTGACCCTCCAACAGTGCAGCACTCCCTCAGTACTGACCCTCCGACAGTGCGGCACTCCCTCAGCACTGACCCTCTGACAGTGCGGCACTCCCTCAGCACTGACCCTCTGACAGTGCGCCACTCCCTCAGCACTGACCCTCTGACAGTGCGGTTCTCTCTCAGTACTGACCCTCTGACAGTGCGGCACCCCCTCAGCACTGGCCCTCCAAAAGTGCGGCTCTCCCTCAGCACTGGCCCTCCAATAATGCAGCTCTCCCTCAGCACTGACCCTCCGACAGTGCGGCTTTCCCTCAGCACTGACGCTCCGACAGTGCGGCACTCCCTCAGTACTGACCCTCCGACAGTGCGGCACTCCCTCAGTACTGACCCTCCGACAGTGCGGCACTCCCGCAGCGCTGACCCTCCGACAGTGCAGCGCTCCCTCAGCACTGAACTTCGGTCAGTGCCGCGCTCCCTCAGCACTGACCCTCCGACAGTGCGGCATTCCCTCAGCACTGACCCTCTGACAGTGTGACGCTCTCTCAGCACTGACACTCTGGAGGTCCCTCAGCACTGACCCTCTGACAGTGCGGCACTCCCTCAGCACTGAACCTCCCACAGTGCGGTTGTCCCTCAGCACTGACCCTCTGTCAGTGCAGTACTCCCTCAGTACTGACCCTCTGACAGTGCGGCACTCCCTCAATACTGACCCTCTGACAGTGCGGCACCCCCTCAGCACTGGCCCTCCAACAATGCAGCTCTCCCTCAGCACTGACCCTCCGACAGTGCGGCACTCCCTCAGTACTCACCCTCCGACAGTGCGGCACTCCCTCAGTACTGACCCTCTGACAGTGCGGCGCTCCCTCAGCACCTACCCTTCGACAGTGAGGCGCTCCCTCAGCACTGACCCTCTGACAGTGCGGCGCTCCCTCAGCACTGACCCTCCGACAGTGCGGCGCTCCCTCAGCACTGACCCTCCAACAGTGCAGCACTCCCTCAGAACTGACCCTCCCACAGTGCGGCGCTCCCGCAACACTGACCCTCCGACAGTGCGGCACTCCCTCAGTACTGACCATCCGACAGTGCAGCACTCCCTCAGTACTGAACCTCCGACAGTGCAGCACTCCCTCAGCACTGACGTTCCGACAGTGCTGCACTCCCTCGGTACTGACCCTCCGACAGTGCGGCACTCCCACAGCACTGATCCTCCGACAGTGCAGTATTCCCTCAGTACTGACCCTCCGACAGTGCAGCACTCCCTCAGCACTGATCCTACGACAGTGCAGCACTCCCTCAGTACTGACCCTCTGACAGTGCAGCACTCCGTCAGCACTGACCTTCTGACAATGCGGCACTCCCTCAGCACTGACCCTCCGACAGTGCGGCACTCCCTCAGTACTGACCCTCTGACGGTGCGGCTCTCCCTCAGCACTCACCCTCCGACAGTGCAGCACTCCCTCAGTGCTGACCCTCCAACAGTGCAGGACTCCCTCAGTACTGACCCTCCAACAGTGCAGCACTCCCTCAACACTGACCCACTGACAGTGCAGCACTCCCTCAGTACTGACCCTCCGACAGTGCAGCTCTCCCCTAGCACTGACCCACTGACAGTGCAGCACTCCCTCAGCACTGATCCTCCGACAGTGCGGCACTCCCTCATTACTGACCCTCCGACAGTGCGGCACTCCCTCAGCAATGAACCTCTGACAATGCGGCGCTCCCACAGCACTGATCCTCCGACAGTGCAGCACTCCTTCAGTACTGACCCTCTGACAGTGCAGCACTCCCTCAGCACTGACCCTCCGACAGTGCGGCACTCTCTCAGCACTGACCCTCCGACAGTGCGGCACTCCCTCAGTACTGACCCTCCGACGGTGCGGCTCTCCCTCAGCACAGACCCTCCGACAGTGCGGCACTCGCTCAGCACTGACCCTCCAACAGTGCGGCACTCCCTCAGTGCCGACCCTCCAACAGTGCGGCACTCCCTCAGTGCTGACCCTCCGACAGTGCAGCACTCCCTCAGTACTGACCCTCCGACAGTGCTGCGCTCCCGCATTACTGATCCTCCGACAGTGCGGCACTCCCTCAGTACTGACCCTCCGACAGTGCGGCACTCCCTCAGCACTGACCCTCTGACAGTGCGGCTCTCCCTCAGCACTGACCCTCCAACAGTGCAGCACTCCCTCAGTACTGACCCTCCGACAGTGCGGCACTCCCTCAGCACTGACCCTCTGACAGTGCGCCACTCCCTCAGCACTGACCCTCTGACAGTGCGGTTCTCTCTCAGTACTGACCCTCTGACAGTGCGGCACCCCCTCAGCACTGGCCCTCCAAAAGTGCGGCTCTCCCTCAGCACTGGCCCTCCAATAATGCAGCTCTCCCTCAGCACTGACCCTCCGACAGTGCGGCTTTCCCTCAGCACTGACGCTCCGACAGTGCGGCACTCCCTCAGTACTGACCCTCCGGCAGTGCGGCACTCCCTCAGTACTGACCCTCCGACAGTGCGGCACTCCCGCAGCGCTGACCCTCCGACAGTGCAGCGCTCCCTCAGCACTGAACTTCGGTCAGTGCCGCGCTCCCTCAGCACTGACCCTCCGACAGTGCGGCATTCCCTCAGCACTGACCCTCTGACAGTGTGACGCTCTCTCAGCACTGACACTCTGGAGGTCCCTCAGCACTGACCCTCTGACAGTGCGGCACTCCCTCAGCACTGAACCTCCCACAGTGCGGTTCTCCCTCAGCACTGACCCTCTGTCAGTGCAGTACTCCCTCAGTACTGACCCTCTGACAGTGCGGCACTCCCTCAATACTGACCCTCTGACAGTGCGGCACCCCCTCAGCACGGGCCCTCCAACAATGCACCTCTCCCTCAGCACTGACCCTCCGACAGTGCGGCACTCCCTCAGTACTCACCCTCCGACAGTGCGGCACTCCCTCAGTACTGACCCTCTGACAGTGCGGCGCTCCCTCAGCACCTACCCTTCGACAGTGAGGCGCTCCCTCAGCACTGACCCTCTGACAGTGCGGCGCTCCCTCAGCACTGACCCTCCGACAGTGCGGCGCTCCCTCAGCACTGACCCTCCAACAGTGCAGCACTCCCTCAGAACTGACCCTCCCACAGTGCGGCGCTCCCGCAGCACTGACCCTCCGACAGTGCGGCGCTCCCGCAACACTGACCCTCCGACAGTGCGGCACTCCCTCAGTACTGACCATCCGACAGTGCAGCACTCCCTCAGTACTGAACCTCCGACAGTGCAGCACTCCCTCAGCACTGACGTTCCGACAGTGCTGCACTCCCTCGGTACTGACCCTCCGACAGTGCGGCACTCCCACAGCACTGATCCTCCGACAGTGCAGTATTCCCTCAGTACTGACCCTCCGACAGTGCAGCACTCCCTCAGCACTGATCCTACGACAGTGCAGCACTCCCTCAGTACTGATGCTCTGACAGTGCAGCACTCCGTCAGCACTGACCTTCTGACAATGCGGCACTCCCTCAGCACTAACCCTCCGACAGTGCGGCACTCCCTCAGTACTGACCCTCCGACGGTGCGGCTCTCCCTCAGCACTCACCCTCCGACAGTGCAGCACTCCCTCAGTGCTGACCCTCCAACAGTGCAGGACTCCCTCAGTACTGACCCTCCAACAGTGCAGCACTCCCTCAACACTGACCCACTGACAGTGCAGCACTCCCTCAGTACTGACCCTCCGACAGTGCAGCTCTCCCCTAGCACTGACCCACTGACAGTGCAGCACTCCCTCAGCACTGATCCTCCGACAGTGCGGCACTCCCTCATTACTGACCCTCCGACAGTGCGGCACTCCCTCAGCAATGAACCTCTGACAATGCGGCGCTCCCTCAGCACTGACCCTCCGAATGTGCGGCACTCCCTCAGCACTGACCCTCTGACAGTGCAGCACTCCCTCAGCACCTACCGTCCGACACTGCGGCGCTCCCGCCGCACTGACCCTCCGACAGTGCTGCACTCCCTCAGTACTGACCCTCCGACAGTGCGGCAGTCCCGCAGTGCTGACCCTCCGACAGTGCAGCCCTCCCTCAGCACTGAACCTCGGTCAGTGCCGCGCTCCCTCAGCACTGAGCCTCCGACAGTGCGGCGCTCCCTCAGCACTGACCCTCCGACAGTGCGGCTCTCCCTCAGTACTGACAATCCGACAGTGCAGCACTCCCCCAGCACTGACCATCCGACAGTGCAGCACTCCCTCAGTACTGAACCTCCGACAGTGCGGCACTCCCACAGCACTGATCCTCCGACAGTGCAGCACTCCCTCAGTACTGATCCTCTGACAATGAGGCACTCCCTCAGCACTGACCCTCCGACAGTGCAGCACTCCCTCAGTACTGATCCTCTGACAATGAGGCACTCCCTCAGTACAGACCCTCCGACGGTGCGGCAATCGCTCAGCACTCACCCTCCGACAGTGCAGCACTCCCTCAGTTCTGACCCTCCAACAGTGCAGGACTCCCTCAGTACTGACCCTCCAACAGTGCAGCACTCCCTCAACACTGACCCACTGACAGTGCAGCACTCCCTCAGTACTGACCCTCCGACAGTGCAGCACTCCCCTAGCACTGACCCACTGACAATGCAGCACTCCCTCAGCACTGATCCTCCGACAATGCGGCACTCCCTCAGTACTGACCCTCCGACAGTGCGGCACTCCCTCAGCAATGAACCTCTGACAATGCGGCGCTCCCTCAGCACTGACCCTCCGAATGTGCGGCACTCCCTCAGCACTGACCCTCTGACAGTGCGGCACTCCCTCAGCACTGATCCTCCGACTGTTCGGCACTCCCTCAGCACTGACCCTCTGACAGTGCAGCACTCCCTCAGCACCTACCGTCCGACACTGCGGCTCTCCCCCAGCACTGATCCTCCGACAGTGCAGCACTCCTTCAGTACTGACCCTCTGACAGTGCAGCACTCCCTCAGCACTGACCCTCTGACAATGCGGCACTCCCTCAGCACTGACCCTCCGACAGTGCGGCACTCTCTCAGCACTGACCCTCCGACAGTGCGGCACTCCCTCAGTAATGACCCTCCGACAGTGCGGCACTCTCTCAGCACTGACCCTCCGACGGTGCGGCTCTCCCTCAGCACTGACCCTCCGACAGTGCGGCACTCCCTCAGCACTGACCCTCCAACAGTGCGGCACTCCCTCAATGCTGACCCTCCGACAGTGCAGGACTCCCTCAGTACTGACCCTCCGACAGTGCAGCACTCCCCTAGCACGGACCCACTGACAGTGCAGCACTCCCTCAGTACTGACCCTCCGACAGTGCGGCGCTCCCGCATTACTGATCCTCCGACAGTGCGGCACTCCCTCAGTACTGACCCTCCGACAGTGCGGCACTCCCTCAGCACTGACCCTCTGACAGTGCGGCTCTCCCTCAGCACTGACCCTCCGACAGTGCAGCACTCCCTCAGCACTGACCCTCCGACAGTGCGGCACTCCCTCAGCACTGACCCTCTGACAGTGCGGCACTCCCTCAGCACTGACCCTCTGACAGTGCGGCACTCCCTCAGCACTGAACCTCCCACAGTGCGGTTCTCCCTCAGCGCTGACCCTCTGTCAGTGCAGTACTCCCTCAGTACTGACCCTCTGACAGTGCAGCACTCCCTCAGTACTGACCCTCTGACAGTGCGGCACCCCCTCAGCACTGGCCCTCCAAAAGTGCGGCTCTCCCTCAGCACTGACCCTCCAATAATGCAGCTCTCCCTCAGCACTGACCCTCCGACAGTGCGGCTTTCCCTCAGCACTGACGGTCCGACAGTGCGGCACTCCCTCAGTACTGACCCTCCGACAGTGCAGCACTCCCTCAGTACTGACCCTCCGACAGTGCGGCACTCCCGCAGCGCTGACCCTCCGACAGTGCCGGTTTCCCTCAGCACTGACCCTCCGACAGTGCGGCACTCCCTCAGTACTGACCCTCCGACAGTGCGGCACTCCCTCAGTACTGACCCTCCGACAGTGCGGCACTCCCGCAGCGCTTACTCTCCGACAGTGCAGCACTCCCTCAGCACTGAACCTCGGTCAGTGCCGTACTCCCTCAGCACTGACCCTCCCGACAGTGCGGCGCTCCCTCAGCACTGACACTCCGACAGTGCGGCTCTCCCTCAGCACTGACCCTCCGACAGTGCGGCACCCCCTTAGCACTGACACTCTGGAGGTCCCTCAGCACTGACCCTCTGACAGTGCGGCGCTCCCTCAGCACTGAACCTCGGTCAGTGCCGCGCTCCCTCAGCACTGACCCTCCTACACTGCGGCGCTCCCTAAGCACTGACCCTCCGACAGTGCGGCTCTCCTTCAGTACTGACCATCCGACAGTGCAGCACTCCCTCAGTACTGAACCTCCGACAGTGCAGCACTCCCTCAGCACTGACGCTCCGACTTTGCTGCACTCCCTCGGTACTGACCCTCCGACAGTGCGGCACTCCCACAGCACTGATACTCCGACAGTGCAGCATTCCCTTAGTACTGACCCTCCGACAGTGCGGCACTCCCGCAGCGCTGACTCTCCGACAGTGCAGCGCTCCCTCAGCACTGAACCTCGTTCAGTGCCGCACTCCCTCAGTACTGACCCTTCCGACAGTGCGGCTCTCCCTCAGCACTGACCCCCCGACAGTGCAGCACCCCCTCAGCACTGACACTCTGGAGGTCCCTCAGCACTGACCCTCTGACAGTTCGGCGCTCCCTCAGCACTGAACCTCGGTCAGTGCCGCGCTCCCTCAGCACTGACCCTCCGACAGTGCGGCGCTCCCTCA
Organism: Carcharodon carcharias; assembly: GCF_017639515.1. Lineage (NCBI taxonomy): Eukaryota > Metazoa > Chordata > Chondrichthyes > Lamniformes > Lamnidae > Carcharodon > Carcharodon carcharias. Next base: position 116,544 of record NW_024470871.1, on the reverse strand, counting down.
GCACTGATCCTACGACAGTGCGGCTCTCCCTCAGTACTGACCATCCGACAGTGCAGCACTCCCCCAGCACTGACCATCCGACAGTGCAGCACTCCCTCAGTACTGAACCTCCGACAGTGCAGCACTCCCTCAGCACTGACTCTCCGACAGTGCTGCAGTCCCTCGGTACTGACCCTCCGACAGTGCGGCACTCTCACAGCACTGATACTCCGACAGTGCTGCACTCCCTCAGTACTGACCCTCCGACAGTGGGGCACTCCCTCAGTACTGACCCTCTGACAGTGCTGCACTCCCTCAGTACTGAACCTCCGACAGTGCAGCACTCCCTCAGCGCTGACTCTCCGACAGTGCGGCATTCCCTCTACTGACCCTCCGACAGTTCGGCTCTCCCTCAGCACTGACCCTCCGACAGTGCGGAGCTCCCTCAGCACTGACACTCCGACAGTTCGGCACCCCCTCAGCACTGACACTCTGGAGGTCCCTCAGCACTGACCCTCTGACAGTGCGGCGCTCCCTCGGCACTGAACCTCGGTCAGTGCCGCGCTCCCTCAGCACTGACCCTCCGACAGTGCGGCACTCCCTCAGCACTGATCCTACGACAGTGGAGCACTCCCTCAGCACTGACCCTCTGACAGTGCAGCACTCCCTCAGCACTGACCCTCTGACAATGCGGCACTCCCTCAGTACTGACCCTCCGACGGTGCGGCTCTCCCTCAGCACTCACCCTCCGACAGTGCAGCACTCCCTCAGCACTGACCCTCTGACAATGCGGCACTCCCTCAGCCCTGACCCTCCGACAGTGCGGCACTCTCTCAGCACTGACCCTCCGACAGTGCGGCTCTCCCTCAGCTCTGACCCTCCGACAGTGCAGCACCCCCTCAGCACTGACACTCTGGAGGTCCTGCAGCACTGACCCTCTGACAGTGCGGCGCTCCCTCAGCACTGAACCTCGGTCAGTGCCGCGCTCCCTCAGCACTGATCCTCCGACAGTGCGGCGCTCCCTCAGCACTGACCCTCCGACAGTGCAGCACTCCCTCAGTACTGATCCTCTGACAGTGCAGCACACCCTCAGCACTGACCCTCTGACAATGCGGCACTCCCACAGCACTGACCCTCCGAAAGTGCGGCACTCCCTCAGTACTGACCCTCCGACGGTGCGGCTCTCCCTCAGCACTCACCCTCCGACAGTGCAGCACTCCCTCAGTACTGACCCTCTGACAGTGCAGCACTCCCTCAGTACTGACCCTCCAACAGTGCAGCACTCCCTCAGTACTGACCCTCCAACAGTGCGGCACTCCCTCAGTACTGATCCTCCGACAGTGCGGCGCTCCCTCAGCACTGACCCTCCAACAGTGCAGCACTCCCTCAGTACTGACCCTCCCACAGTGCGGCGCTGCCGCAGCACTGACCCTCCGACAGTGCGGCGCTCCCGCAGCACTGACCCTCCGACAGTGCAGCACTCCCTCAGTACTGACCCTCCGACAGTGCGGCACTCCCGCAGCGCTGACCCTCCGACACTGCAGCACTCCCTCAGCACTGAACCTCGGTCAGTGCCGCGCTCCCTCAGCACTGACCCTCCGACAGTGCGGCGCTCCCTCAGCACTGACCCTCCGACAGTGCGGCGCTCCCTCAGCACTGACCCTCCGACAGTGCGGCGCTCCCTCAGCACTGACCCTCCGACAGTGCAGCACTCCCCCAGCACTGACCATCCGACAGTGCAGCATTCCCTCAGTACTGAACCTGCGACAGTGCAGCACTCCCTCAGCACTGACGCTCCGACAGTGCTGCACTCCCTCGGTACTGACCCTCCGACAGTGCGGCACTTCCACAGCACTGATCCTCCGACAGTGCAGCATTCCCTCAGTACTGACCCTCCGACAGTGCGGCACTCCCTCAGCACTGATCCTACCACAGTACAGCACTCCCTCAGTAATGATCCTCTGACAGTGCAGCACTCCCTCAGCACTCACCCTCCGACAGTGCAGCACTCCCTCAGCACTGACCCTCCGACAGTGCGGCACTCCCTCAGCATTGACCCTCTGACAGTGCAGCACTCCCTCAGCACTGACCCTCTGAAGTTCTGTGCTCCCTCAGCACTGACCCTCCGACAGTGCGGCGCTCCCTCAGAACTGTCCCTCTGACATTGCTGCATCCCGTCAACACTGAACCTCTGACAGTCCAGCATTCCCTCAGCACTGGCCATCCGACAGTGCGGCGCTCCGACAGTGCGGCACTCCCTCAGTACTGACCCTCCGACAGTGCGGCTCTCCCTCTGCACTGACCCTCTGACAGTGCGGCACTCCCTCAGCACTGATCCTCCGACAGTTCGGCACTCCCTCAGCACTGACCCTCTGACAGTGCAGCACTCCCTCAGCACCTACCGTCCGACACTGCGGCTCTCCCACAGCACTGATCCTCCGACAGTGCAGCACTCCTTCAGTACTGACCCTCTGACAGTGCAGCACTCCCTCAGCACTGAACCTCCCACAGTGCGGTTCTCCCTCAGTACTGACCCTCTGTCAGTGCAGTACTCCCTCAGTACTGACCCTCTGACAGTGCGGCACTCCCTCAGTACTGACCCTCTGACAGTGCGGCACTCCCTCAGTACTGACCCTCCGACAGTGCGGCACTCCCTCAGTACTGAACCTCTGACAATGCGGCACTCCCTCAGTACTGACCCTCCGACAGTGCGGCACTCCCTCAGCAATGAACCTCTGACAATGCGGCGCTCCCTCAGCACTGACCCTCCGAATGTGCGGCACTTCCTCAGCACTGATCCTCTGACAGTGCGGCACTCCCTCAGCACTGATCCTCCGACTGTTCGGCACTCCCTCAGCACTGACCCTCTGACAGTGCAGCACTCCCTCAGCACCTACCGTCTGACACTGCGGCTCTCCCACCGCATTGATCCTCCGACAGTGCAGCACTCCTTCAGTACTGACCCTCTGACAGTGCAGCACTCCCTCAGCACTGACCCTCTGACAATGCGGCACTCCCTCAGCACTGACCGTCCGACAGTGCGGCACTCTCTCAGCACTGACCCTCCGACAGTGCGGCACTCCCACAGTACTGACCCTCCGACGGTGCGGCTCTCCCTCGGCACTGACCCTCCGACAGTGTGGCACTCCCTCAGCACTGACCCTCCAACAGTGCGGCACTCCCTCAGTACTGACCCTCCGACAGTGCGGCACTCCCGCAGCGCTGACTCTCCGACAGTGCAGCGCTCCCTCAGCACTGACACTCCGACAGTGCGGCTCTCCCTCAGCACTGACACTCTGGAGGTCCCTCAGTACTGACCCTCTGACAGTGCGGCGCTCCCTCAGCACTGAACCTCGGTCAGTGCCGCGCTCCCTCAGCACTGACCCTCCGACAGTGCGGCGCTCCCTCAGCACTGACCCTCCGACAGTGCGGCTCTCCCTCAGCACTGACCCTCCAACAGTGCGGCACTCCCTCAGTGCTGACCCTCCGACAGTGCGGCACTCCCTCAGTACTGACCCTCCGACAGTGCGGCACTCCCGCAGTGCTGACCCTCCGACAGTGCAGCACTCCCTCAGCACTGAACCTCGGTCAGTGCCGTGCTCTCTCAGCACTGAGCCTCCGACAGTGCGGCGCTCCCTCAGCACTGACCCTCCGACAGTGCGGCTCTCCCACAGTACTGTCCATCCGACAGTGCAGCACTCCCCCAGCACTGACCATCCGACAGTGCAGCACTCCCTCAGTACTGAACCTCCGACAGTGCAGCACTCCCTCAGCACTGACGCTCCGACAGTGCTGCACTCCCTCGGTACTGACCCTCCGACAGTGCGGCACTCCCACAGCACTGATCCTCCGACAGTGCAGCACTCCCTCAGTACTGATCCTCTGATAGTGCAGCACTCCCTCAGCACTGACCCTCTGACAATGAGGCACTCCCTCAGCACTGACCCTCCGACAGTGCGGCACTCCCTCAGTACTGACCCTCCGAAGGTGCGGCTCTCCCTCAGCACTCACCCTCCGACAGTGCAGCACTCCCTCAGTTCTGACCCTCCAACAGTGCAGGACTCCCTCAGTACTCACCCTCCAACAGTGCAGCACTCCCTGAACACTGACCCACTGACAGTGCAGCACTCCCTCAGTACTGACCCTCCGACACTGCAGCACTCCCTCAGAACTGACCCTCTGACAGTGCAGCACTCCCTCAGTACTGACCCTCCGACAGTGCAGCACTCCCCTAGAACTGACCCACTGACAGTGCAGCACTCCCTCAGCACTGATCCTCCGACAATGCGGCACTCCCTCAGTACTGACCCTCCGACAGTGCGGCACTCCCTCAGCAATGAACCTCTGACAATGCGGCGCTCCCTCAGCACTGACCCTCCGAATGTGCGGCACTCCCTCAGCACTGACCCTCTGACAGTGCGGCACTCCCTCAGCACTGATCCTCCGACAGTTCGGCACTCCCTCAGCACTGACCCTCTGACAGTGCAGCACTCCCTCAGCACCTACCGTCTGACACTGCGGCTCTCCCACAGCACTGATCCTCCGACAGTGCAGCACTCCTTCAGTACTGACCCTCTGACAGTGCAGCACTCCCTCAGCACTGACCCTCTGACAATGCGGCACTCCCTCAGCACTGACCCTCCGACAGTGCAGCACTCCCTCAGCACTGACCCTCTGACAATGCGGCACTCCCTCAGCACTGACCCTCCGACAGTGCGGCACTCCCTCAGTACTGACCCTCCGACGGTGCGGCTCTCCCTCAGCATTCACCCTCCGACAGTGCAGCACTCCCTCAGCACTGACCCTCTGACAATGCTGCACTCCCTCAGCCCTGACCCTCCGACAGTGCGGCACTCTCTCAGCACTGACCCTCCGACAGTGCGGCTCTCCCTCAGCACTGACCCTCCGACAGTGCAGCACCCCCTCAGCACTGACCCTCCGACAGTGCGGCACTCCCTCAGCACTGACCCTCCGACAGTGCGGCTCTCCCTCAGTACTGACCCTCCGACAGTGCGGCACTCCCTCAGCACTGATCCTACGACAGTGCAGCACTCCCTCAGCACTGACCCTCTGACAATGCGGCACTCCCACAGCACTGACCCTCCGAAAGTGCGGCACTCCCTCAGTACTGACCCTCCGACGGTGCGGCTCTCCCTCAGCACTCACCCTCCGACAGTGCAGCACTCCCTCAGTACTGACCCTCTGACAGTGCAGCACTCCCTCAGTACTGACCCTCCAACAGTGCAGGACTCCCTCAGTACTGACCCTCCAACAGTGCGGCACTCCCTCAGTACTGACCCTCCGACAGTGCGGCGCTCCCTCAGTACTGACCCTCCCACAGTGCGGCGCTGCCGCAGCACTGACCCTCCGACAGTGCGGCGCTCCCGCAGCACTGACCCTCCGACAGTGCAGCACTCCCTCAGTACTGACCCTCCGACAGTGCGGCACTCCCGCAGCGCTGACCCTCCGACATTGCAGCACTCCCTCAGCACTGAACCTCGGTCAGTGCCGCGCTCCCTCAGCACTGACCCTCCGACAGTGCGGCGCTCCCTCAGCACTGACCCTCCGACAGTGCGGTGCTCCCTCAGCACTGACCCTCCGACAGTGCGGCGCTCCCTCAGCACTGACCATCCGACAGTGCAGCACTCCCCCAGCACTGACCATCCGACAGTGCAGCATTCCCTCAGTACTGAACCTCCGACAGTGCAGCACTCCCTCAGCACTGACGCTCCGACAGTGCTGCACTCCCTCGGTACTGACCCTCCGACAGTGCGGCACTTCCACAGCACTGATCCTCCGACAGTGCAGCATTCCCTCAGTACTGACCCTCCGACAGTGCGGCACTCCCTCAGCACTGATCCTACGACAGTGCAGCACTCCCTCAGTACTGATCCTCTGACAGTGCAGCACTCCCTCAGCACTCACCCTCCGACAGTGCAGCACTCCCTCAGCACTGACCCTCTGACAGTGCAGCGCTCCCTCAGCATTGACCCTCTGACAGTGCAGCACTCCCTCAGCACTGACCCTCTGAAGTTCTGTGCTCCCTCAGCACTGACCCTCCGACAGTGCGGCGCTCCCTCAGAACTGTCCCTCTGACATTGCTGCATCCCGTCAACACTGAACCTCAGACAGTCCAGCATTCCCTCAGCACTGGCCATCCGACAGTGCGGCGCTCCGACAGTGCACCACTTCCTCAGTACTGACCCTCCGACAGTGCGGCTCTCCCTCAGCGCTGACCCTCCGACAGTGCAGCACTCCCTCAGTACTGACCCTCCGACAGTGCGGCGCTCCGACAGTGCACCACTTCCTCAGTACTGACCCTCCGATAGTGCGGCACTCCCTCAGTACTGACCCTCCGATGGTGCGGCTCTCCCTCAGCACTCACCCTCCGACAGTGCAGCACTCCCTCAGTGCTGATCCTCCAACAGTGCAGGACTCCCTCAGTACTGACCCTCCAACAGTGCAGCACTCCCTCAGCACTGACCCTCTGACAATGCGGCACTCCCTCAGCACTGACCCTCCGACAGTGCGGCACTCTCTCAGCCCTGACCCTCCGACAGTGCGGCTCTCCCTCAGCACTGACCCTCCGACAGTGCGGCACCCCCTCAGCACTGACACTCTGGAGGTCCTGCAGCATTGACCCTCTGACAGTGCGGCGCTCCCTCAGCACTGAACTTCGGTCAGTGCCGCGCTCCCTCAGCACTGATCCTACGAGAGTGGAGCACTCCCTCAGTACTGATCCTTTGACAGTGCGGCACTCCCTCAGCACTGACCCTCTGACAGTGCGGCACTCCCTCAGCACTGAACCTCCCACAGTGCGGTTCTCCCTCAGCGCTGACCCTCTGTCAGTGCAGTACTCCCTCAGTACTGACCCTCTGACAGTGCGGCACTCCCTCAGTACTGACCCTCTAACTGTGCGGCACCCCCTCAGCACTGGCCCTCCAAAAGTGCGGCTCTCCCTCAGCACTGGCCCTCCAATAATGCAGCTCTCGCTCAGCACTGACCCTCCGACAGTGCGGCTTTCCCTCAGCACTGACGCTCCGACAGTGCGGCACTCCCTCAGCACTGACCCTCCGACAGTGCGGCACTCCCTCAGCACTGACCCTCCGACAGTGCGGCACTCCCGCAGCGCTGACTCTCCGACAGTGCAGCGCTCCCTCAGCACTGAACCTCGGTCAGTGCCGCACTCCCTCAGCACTGACACTCCGACAGTTCGGCTCTCCCTCAGCACTGACCCTCCGACAGTGCGGAGCTCCCTCAGCACTGACACTCCGACAGTTCGGCTCTCCCTCAGCACTGACCCTCCGACAGTGCGGCACCCCCTCAGCACTGACACTCTGGAGGTCCCTCAGCACTGACCCTCTGACAGTGCGGCGCTCCCTCGGCACTGAACCTCGGTCAGTGCCGCGCTCCCTCAGCACTGACCCTCCGACAGTGCGGCACTCCCTCAGCACTGATCCTACGACAGTGGAGCACTCCCTCAGTACTGATCCTCTGACAGTGCAGCACTCCCTCAGCACTGACCCTCTGACAGTGCGGCACTCCCTCAGCACTGACCCTCCGACAGTGCGGCACTCCCTCAGTACTGACCCTCCGACGGTGCGGCTCTCCCTCAGCACTCACCCTCCGACAGTGCAGCACTCCCTCAGCACTGACCCTCCGACAGTGCGGCACTCTCTCAGCACTGACCCTCCGACAGTGCGGCTCTCCCTCAGCACTGACCCTCCGACAGTGCAGCACCCCCTCAGCACTGACACTCTGGATGTCCTGCAGCACTGACCCTCTGACAGTGCAGCACTCCCTCAGCACTGAACCTCGGTCAGTGCCGCGCACCCTCAGCACTGATCCTCCGACAGTGCGGCGCTCCCTCAGCACTGACCCTCCGACAGTGCGGCTCTCCCTCAGTACTGACCATCCGACAGTGCAGCACTCCCTCAGTACTGACCCTCCGACAGTGCGGCACTCCCTCAGCACTGATCCTACGACAGTGCAGCACTCCCTCAGTACTGATCCTCTGACAGTGCAGCACTCCCTCAGCACTGACCCTCTGACAATGCGGCACTCCCACAGCACTGACCCTCCGAAAGTGCGGCACTCCCTCAGTACTGACCCTCCGACGGTGCGGCTCTCCCTCAGCACTCACCCTCCGACAGTGCAGCACTCCCTCAGTACTGACCCTCTGACAGTGCAGCACTCCCTCAGTACTGACCCTCCAACAGTGCAGGACTCCCTCAGTACTGACCCTCCAACAGTGCAGCACTCCCTCAGTACTGACCCTCCCACAGTGCGGCGCTGCCGCAGCACTGACCCTCCAACAGTGCAGCACTCCCTCAGTACTGACCCTCCCACAGTGCGGCGCTCCCGCAGCACTGACCCTCCGACAGTGCAGCACTCCCTCAGTACTGACCCTCCGACAGTGCGGCACTCCCGCAGCGCTGACCCTCCGACACTGCAGCACTCCCTCAGCACTGAACCTCGGTCAGTGCCGCGCTCCCTCAGCACTGACCCTCCGACAGTGCGGCGCTCCCTCAGCACTGACCCTCCGACAGTGCGGTGCTCCCTCAGCACTGACCCTCCGACAGTGCGGCGCTCCCTCAGCACTGACCATCCGACAGTGCAGCACTCCCCCAGCACTGACCATCCGACAGTGCAGCATTCCCTCAGTACTGAACCTCCGACAGTGCAGCACTCCCTCAGCACTGACGCTCCGACAGTGCTACACTCCCTCGGTACTGACCCTCCGACAGTGCGGCACTCCCACAGCACTGATCCTCCGACAGTGCGGCATTCCCTCAGTACTGACCCTCCGACAGTGCGGCACTCCCTCAGCACTGATCCTACCACAGTGCAGCACTCCCTCAGTACTGATCCTCTGACAGTGCAGCACTCCCTCAGCACTGACCCTCTGACAATGCGGCACTCCCTCCGCACTGACCCTCCGACAGTGTGGCACTCCCTCAGTACTGACCCTCCGACGGTGCAGCACTCCCTCAGCACTGACCCTCTGAAGTTCTGTGCTCCCTCAGCACTGACCCTCCGACAGTGCGGCGCTCCCTCAGAACTGTCCCTCTGACATTGCTGCATCCCGTCAACACTGAACCTCTGATAGTCCAGCATTCCCTCAGCACTGGCCTTCCGACAGTGCGGCGCTCCGACAGTGCACCACTTCCTCAGTACTGACCCTCCGACAGTGCGGCTCTCCCTCAGCGCTGACCCTCCGACAGTGCAGCACTCCCTCAGTACTGACCCTCCGACAGTGCGGCGCTCCGACAGTGCACCACTTCCTCAGTACTGACCCTCCGATAGTGCGGCTCTCCCTCAGCGCTGACCCTCCGACAGTGCAGCACCCCCTCAGAACTGACACTCTGGAGGTCCTGCAGCACTGACCCTCTGACAGTGCGGCGCTCCCTCAGCACTGAACCTCGGTCAGTGCCGCGCTCCCTCAGCACTGATCCTCCGACAGTGCGGCGCTCCCTCAGCACTGACCCTCCGACAGTGCGGCTCTCCCTCAGTACTGACCATCCGACAGTGCAGCACTCCCTCAGCACTGACCCTCCGACAGTGCGGCACTCCCTCAGCACTGATCCTACGACAGTGCAGCACTCCCTCAGTACTGATCCTCTGACAGTGTAGCACTCCGTCAGCACTGACCTTCTGACAATGCGGCACTCCCACAGCACTGACCCTCCGAAAGTGCGGCACTCCCTCAGTACTGACCCTCCGACGGTGCGGCTCTCCCTCAGCACTCACCCTCCGACAGTGCAGCACTCCCTCATTACAGACCCTCTGACAGTGCAGCACTCCCTCAGTACTGACCCTCCAACAGTGCAGGACTCCCTCAGTACTGACCCTCCAACAGTGCGGCACTCCCTCAGTACTGACCCTCCGACAGTGCGGCGCTCCCGCAGCACTGACCCTCCGACAGTGCAGCACTCCCTCAGTACTGACCCTCTGAAGTTCTGTGCTCCCTCAGCACTGACCCTCCGACAGTGCGGCGCTCCCTCAGAACTGTCCCTCTGACATTGCTGCATCCCGTCAACACTGAACCTCTGACAGTCCAGCATTCCCTCAGCACTGGCCATCCGACAGTGCGGCGCTCCGACAGTGCACCACTTCCTCAGTACTGACCCTCCGACAGTGCGGCTCTCCCTCAGCACTGACCCTCTGACAGTGCGGCACTCCCTCAGCACTGATCCTCCGACAGTTCGGCACTCCCTCAGCACTGACCCTCTGACAGTGCAGCACTCCCTCAGCACTGACCCTTTGACAGTGTGACGCTCTCTCAGCACTGACACTCTGGAGGTCCCTCAGCACTGACCCTCTGACAGTGCGGCACTCCCCCAGCACTGAACCTCCCACAGTGCGGTTCTCCCTCAGCATTGACCCTCTGTCAGTGCAGTACTCCCTCAGTACTGACCCTCTGACAGTGCGGCACTCCCTCAGTACTGACCCTCTGACAGTGCGGCACTCCCTCAGTACTGACCCTCCGACAGTGCGGCACTCCCTCAGCAATGAACCTCTGACAATGCGGCACTCCCTCAGTACTGACCCTCCGACAGTGCGGCACTCCCTCAGCAATGAACCTCTGACAATGCGGCGCTCCCTCAGCACTGACCCTCCGAATGTGCGGCACTTCCTCAGCACTGACCCTCTGACAGTGCGGCACTCCCTCAGCACTGATCCTCCGACTGTTCGGCACTCCCTCAGCACTGACCCTCTGACAGTGCAGCACTCCCTCAGCACCTACCGTCTGACACTGCGGCTCTCCCACCGCATTGACCCTCCGACAGTGCGGCACTCCCTCAGTACTGACCCTCCGACGGTGCGGCTCTCCCTCGGCACTGACCCTCCGACAGTGTGGCACTCCCTCAGCACTGACCCTCCAACATTGCGGCACTCCCTCAGTACTGACCCTCCGACAGTGCGGCACTCCCGCAGCGCTGACTCTCCGACAGTGCAGCGCTCCCTCAGCACTGACACTCCGACAGTGCGGCTCTCCCTCAGCACTGACCCTCCGACAGTGCGGCACCCCCTCAGCACTGACACTCTGGAGGTCCCTCAGTACTGACCCTCTGACAGTGCGGCGCTCCCTCAGCACTGAACCTCGGTCAGTGCCGCGCTCCCTCAGTACTGACCCTCTGACAGTGCAGCACTCCCTCAGTACTGACCCTCCAACAGTGCAGCACTCCCTCAGTACTGACCCTCCAACAGTGCGGCACTCCCTCAGTACTGATCCTCCGACAGTGCGGCGCTCCCTCAGCACTGACCCTCCAACAGTGCAGCACTCCCTCAGTACTGACCCTCCCACAGTGCGGCGCTGCCGCAGCACTGACCCTCCGACAGTGCGGCGCTCCCGCAGCACTGACCCTCCGACAGTGCAGCACTCCCTCAGTACTGACCCTCCGACAGTGCGGCACTCCCGCAGCGCTGACCCTCCGACACTGCAGCACTCCCTCAGCACTGAACCTCGGTCAGTGCCGCGCTCCCTCAGCACTGACCCTCCGACAGTGCGGCGCTCCCTCAGCACTGACCCTCCGACAGTGCGGCGCTCCCTCAGCACTGACCCTCCGACAGTGCGGCGCTCCCTCAGCACTGACTCTCCGACAGTGCAGCACTCCCCCAGCACTGACCATCCGACAGTGCAGCATTCCCTCAGTACTGAACCTCCGACAGTGCAGCACTCCCTCAGCACTGACGCTCCGACAGTGCTGCACTCCCTCGGTACTGACCCTCCGACAGTGCGGCACTTCCACAGCACTGATCCTCCGACAGTGCAGCATTCCCTCAGTACTGACCCTCCGACAGTGCGGCACTCCCTCAGCACTGATCCTACGACAGTGCAGCACTCCCTCAGTAATGATCCTCTGACAGTGCAGCACTCCCTCAGCACTCACCCTCCGACAGTGCAGCACTCCCTCAGCACTGACCCTCCGACAGTGCAGCGCTCCCTCAGCATTGACCCTCTGACAGTGCAGCACTCCCTCAGCACTGACCCTCTGAAGTTCTGTGCTCCCTCAGCACTGGCCCTCCGACAGTGCGGCGCTCCCTCAGAACTGTCCCTCTGACATTGCTGCATCCCGTCAACACTGAACTTCTGACAGTCCAGCATTCCCTCAGCACTGGCCATCCGACAGTGCGGCGCTCCGACAGTGCACCACTTCCTCAGTACTGACCCTCCGACAGTGCGGCTCTCCCTCAGCACTGACCCTCTGACAGTGCGGCACTCCCTCAGCACTGATCCTCCGACAGTTCGGCACTCCCTCAGCACTGACCCTCTGACAGTGCAGCACTCCCTCAGCACCTACCGTCCGACACTGCGGCTCTCCCACAGCACTGATCCTCCGACAGTGCAGCACTCCTTCAGTACTGACCCTCTGACAGTGCAGCACTCCCTCAGCACTGACCCTTTGACAGTGTGACGCTCTCTCAGCACCGACACTCTGGAGGTCCCTCAGCACTGACCCTCTGACAGTGCGGCACTCCCCCAGCACTGAACCTCCCACAGTGCGGTTCTCCCTCAGCATTGACCCTCTGTCAGTGCAGTACTCCCTCAGTACTGACCCTCTGACAGTGCGGCACTCCCTCAGTACTGACCCTCTGACAGTGCGGCATCCCCTCAGCTCTGGCCCTCCAACATTGCAGCTCTCCCTCAGCACTGACCCTCCGACAGTGCGGCACTCCCTCAGTACTGACCCTCCGACAGTGCGGCACTCCCTCAGCAATGAACCTCTGACAATGCGGCACTCCCTCAGTACTGACCCTCCGTCAGTGCGGCACTCCCTCAGCAATGAACCTCTGACAATGCGGCGCTCCCTCAGCACTGACCCTCCGAATGTGCGGCACTTCCTCAGCACTGACCCTCTGACAGTGCGGCACTCCCTCAGCACTGATCCTCCGACTGTTCGGCACTCCCTCAGCACTGACCCTCTGACAGTGCAGCACTCCCTCAGCACCTACCGTCTGACACTGCGGCTCTCCCACCGCATTGATCCTCCGACAGTGCAGCACTCCTTCAGTACTGACCCTCTGACAGTGCAGCACTCCCTCAGCACTGACCCTCTGACAATGCGGCACTCCCTCAGCACTGACCGTCCGACAGTGCGGCACTCTCTCAGCACTGACCCTCCGACAGTGCGGCACTCCCTCAGTACTGACCCTCCGACGGTGCGGCTCTCCCTCGGCACTGACCCTCCGACAGTGTGGCACTCCCTCAGCACTGACCCTCCAACAGTGCGGCACTCCCTCAGTACTGACCCTCCGACAGTGCGGCACTCCCGCAGCGCTGACTCTCCGACAGTGCAGCGCTCCCTCAGCACTGACACTCCGACAGTGCGGCTCTCCCTCAGCACTGACCCTCCGACAGTGCGGCACCCCCTCAGCACTGACACTCTGGAGGTCCCTCAGCACTGACCCTCTGACAGTGCGGCGCTACCTCAGCACTGAACCTCGGTCAGTGCCGCGCTCCCTCAGCACTGACCCTCCGACAGTGCGGCGCTCCCTCAGCACTGACCCTCCGACAGTGCGGCTCTTCCTCAGCACTGACCCTCCAACAGTGCGGCACTCCCTCAGTGCTGACCCTCCGACAGTGCGGCACTCCCTCAGTACTGACCCTCCGACAGTGCGGCACTCCCGCAGTGCTGACCCTCCGACAGTGCAGCACTCCCTCAGCACTGAACCTCGGTCAGTGCCGTGCTCCCTCAGCACTGAGCCTCCGACAGTGCGGCGCTCCCTCAGCACTGACCCTCCGACAGTGCGGCTCTCCCACAGTACTGTCCATCCGACAGTGCAGCACTCCCCCAGCACTGACCATCCGACAGTGCAGCACTCCCTCAGTACTGAACCTCCGACAGTGCAGCACTCCCTCAGCACTGACGCTCCGACAGTGCTGCACTCCCTCGGTACTGACCCTCCGACAGTGCGGCACTCCCACAGCACTGATCCTCCGACAGTGCAGCACTCCCTCAGTACTGATCCTCTGATAGTGCAGCACTCCCTCAGCACTGACCCTCTGACAATGAGGCACTCCCTCAGCACTGACCCTCCGACAGTGCAGCACTCCCTCAGTTCTGACCCTCCAACAGTGCAGGACTCCCTCAGTACTGACCCTCCAACAGTGCAGCACTCCCTGAACACTGACCCACTGACAGTGCAGCACTCCCTCAGTACTGACCCTCCGACAGTGCAGCACTCCCCTAGAACTGACCCACTGACAGTGCAGCACTCCCTCAGCACTGATCCTCCGACAATGCGGCACTCCCTCAGTACTGACCCTCCGACAGTGCGGCACTCCCTCAGCAATGAACCTCTGACAATGCGGCGCTCCCTCAGCACTGACCCTCCGAATGTGCGGCACTCCCTCAGCACTGACCCTCTGACAGTGCGGCACTCCCTCAGCACTGATCCTCCGACAGTTCGGCACTCCCTCAGCACTGACCCTCTGACAGTGCAGCACTCCCTCAGCACCTACCGTCCGACACTGCGGCTCTCCCACAGCACTGATCCTCCGACAGTGCAGCACTCCTTCAGTACTGACCCTCTGACAGTGCAGCACTCCCTCAGCACTGACCCTCTGACAATGCGGCACTCCCTCAGCACTGACCCTCCGACAGTGCGGCACTCTCTCAGCACTGACCCTCCGACAGTGCGGCACTCCCTCAGTACTGACCCTCCGACGGTGCGGCTCTGCCTCAGCACTGACCTTCCGACAGTGCGGCACTCGCTCAGAACTGACCCTCCAACAGTGCGGCACTCCCTCAGTGCCGACCCTCCAACAGTGCGGCACTCCCTCAGTGCTGACCCTCCGACAGTGCAGCACTCCCTCAGTACTGACCCTCCGACAGTGCTGCGCTCCCGCATTACTGATCCTCCGACAGTGCGGCACTCCCTCAGTACTGACCCTCCGACAGTGCGGCACTCCCTCAGCACTGACCCTCTGACAGTGCGGCTCTCCCTCAGCACTGACCCTCCGACAGTGCAGCACTCCCTCAGTACTGACCCTCCGACAGTGCGGCACTCCCTCAGCACTGACCCTCTGACAGTGCGGCACTCCCTCAGCACTGACCCTCTGACAGTGCGCCACTCCCTCAGCACTGACCCTCTGACAGTGCGGTTCTCTCTCAGTACTGACCCTCTGACAGTGCGGCACCCCCTCAGCACTGGCCCTCCAAAAGTGCGGCTCTCCCTCATCACTGGCCCTCCAATAATGCAGCTCTCCCTCAGCACTGACCCTCCGACAGTGCGGCTTTCCCTCAGCACTGACGGTCCGACAGTGCGGCACTCCCTCAGTACTGACCCTCCGACAGTGCGGCACTCCCTCAGTACTGACCCTCCGACAGTGCGGCACTCCGGCAGCGCTGACCCTCCGACAGTGCAGCGCTCCCTCAGCACTGAACTTCGGTCAGTGCCGCGCTCCCTCAGCACTGACCCTCCGACAGTGCGGCATTCCCTCAGCACTGACCCTCTGACAGTGTGACGCTCTCTCAGCACTGACACTCTGGAGGTCCCTCAGCACTGACCCTCTGACAGTGCGGCACTCCCTCAGCACTGAACCTCCCACAGTGCGGTTCTCCCTCAGCACTGACCCTCTGTCAGTGCAGTACTCCCTCAGTACTGACCCTCTGACAGTGCGGCACTCCCTCAATACTGACCCTCTGACAGTGCGGCACCCCCTCAGCACTGGCCCTCCAACAATGCAGCTCTCCCTCAGCACTGACCCTCCGACAGTGCGGCACTCCCTCAGTACTCACCCTCCGACAGTGCGGCACTCCCTCAGTACTGACCCTCTGACAGTGCGGCGCTCCCTCAGCACCTACCCTTCGACAGTGAGGCGCTCCCTCAGCACTGACCCTCCGACAGTGCGGCTCTCCCTCAGCACTGACCCTCCGACAGTGCGGCGCTCCCTCAGCACTGACCCTCCAACAGTGCAGCACTCCCTCAGAACTGACCCTCCCACAGTGCAGCACTCCCTCAGTACTGAACCTCCGACAGTGCAGCACTCCCTCAGCACTGACGTTCCGACAGTGCTGCACTCCCTCGGTACTGACCCTCCGACAGTGCGGCACTCCCACAGCACTGATCCTCCGACAGTGCAGTATTCCCTCAGTACTGACCCTCCGACAGTGCGGCACTCCCTCAGCACTGATCCTACGACAGTGCAGCACTCCCTCAGTACTGACCCTCTGACAGTGCAGCACTCCCTCAGTACTGATCCTCTGACAGTGCAGCACTCCGTCAGCACTGACCTTCTGACAATGCGGCACTCCCTCAGCACTGACCGTCCGACAGTGCGGCACTCCCTCAGTACTGACCCTCCGATGGTGCGGCTCTCCCTCAGCACTCACCCTCCGACAGTGCAGCACTCCCTCAGTGCTGACCCTCCAACAGTGCAGGACTCCCTCAGTACTGACCCTCCAACAGTGCAGCACTCCCTCAACACTGACCCACTGACAGTGCAGCACTCCCTCAGTACTGACCCTCCGACAGTGCAGCTCTCCCCTAGCACTGACCCACTGACAGTGCAGCACTCCCTCAGCACTGATCCTCCGACAGTGCGGCACTCCCTCATTACTGACCCTCCGACAGTGCGGCACTCCCTCAGCAATGAACCTCTGACAATGCGGCGCTCCCTCAGCACTGACCCTCCGAATGTGCGGCACTCCCTCAGCACTGACCCTCTGACAGTGCAGCACTCCCTCAGCACCTACCGTCCGACACTGCGGCGCTCCCGCCGCACTGACCCTCCGACAGTGCTGCACTCCCTCAGTACTGACCCTCCGACAGTGCGGCAGTCCCGCAGTGCTGACCCTCCGACAGTGCAGCCCTCCCTCAGCACTGAACCTCGGTCAGTGCCGCGCTCCCTCAGCACTGAGCCTCCGACAGTGCGGCGCTCCCTCAGCACTGACCCTCCGACAGTGCGGCTCTCCCTCAGTACTGACAATCCGACAGTGCAGCACTCCCCCAGCACTGACCATCCGACAGTGCAGCACTCCCTCAGTACTGAACCTCCGACAGTGCGGCACTCCCACAGCACTGATCCTCCGACAGTGCAGCACTCCCTCAGTACTGATCCTCTGACAATGAGGCACTCCCTCAGCACTGACCCTCCGACAGTGCGGCACTCCCTCAGTTCTGACCCTCCAACAGTGCAGGACTCCCTCAGTACTGACCCTCCAACAGTGCAGCACTCCCTCAACACTGACCCACTGACAGTGCAGCACTCCCTCAGTACTGACCCTCCGACAGTGCAGCACTCCCCTAGCACTGACCCACTGACAATGCAGCACTCCCTCAGTACTGACCCTCCGACAGTGCGGCACTCCCTCAGCAATGAACCTCTGACAATGCGGCGCTCCCTCAGCACTGACCCTACGAATGTGCGGCACTCCCTCAGCACTGACCCTCTGACAGTGCGGCACTCCCTCAGCACTGATCCTCCGACTGTTCGGCACTCCCTCAGCACTGACCCTCTGACAGTGCAGCACTCCCTCAGCACCTACCGTCCGACACTGCGGCTCTCCCCCAGCACTGATCCTCCGACAGTGCAGCACTCCTTCAGTACTGACCCTCTGACAGTGCAGCACTCCCTCAGCACTGACCCTCTGACAATGCGGCACTCCCTCAGCACTGACCCTCCGACAGTGCGGCACTCTCTCAGCACTGACCCTCCGACAGTGCGGCACTCCCTCAGTAATGACCCTCCGACGGTGCGGCTCTCCCTCAGCACTGACCCTCCGACAGTGCGGCACTCCCTCAGCACTGACCCTCCAACAGTGGGGCACTCCCTCAGTGCTGACCCTCCGACAGTGCATGACTCCCTCAGTACTGACCCTCCGACAGTGCAGCACTCCCCTAGCACGGACCCACTGACAGTGCATCACTCCCTCAGTACTGACCCTCTGACAGTGCGGCGCTCCCGCATTACTGATCCTCCGACAGTGCGGCACTCCCTCAGTACTGACCCTCCGACAGTGCGGCACTCCCTCAGCACTGACCCTCTGACAGTGCGGCTCTCCCTCAGCACTCACCCTCCGACAGTGCAGCACTCCCTCAGTTCTGACCCTCCAACAGTGCAGGACTCCCTCAGTACTGACCCTCCAACAGTGCAGCACTACCTCAACACTGACCCACTGACAGTGCAGCACTCCCTCAGTACTGACCCTCCGACAGTGCAGCACTCCCCTAGCACTGACCCACTGACAATGCAGCACTCCCTCAGCACTGATCCTCCGACAATGCGGCACTCCCTCAGTACTGACCCTCCGACAGTGCGGCACTCCCTCAGCAATGAACCTCTGACAATGCGGCGCTCCCTCAGCACTGACCCTCCGAATGTGCGGCACTCCCTCAGCACTGACCCTCTGACAGTGCGGCACTCCCTCAGCACTGATCCTCCGACTGTTCGGCACTCCCTCAGCACTGACCCTCTGACAGTGCAGCACTCCCTCAGCACCTACCGTCCGACACTGCGGCTCTCCCCCAGCACTGATCCTCCGACAGTGCAGCACTCCTTCAGTACTGACCCTCTGACAGTGCAGCACTCCCTCAGCACTGACCCTCTGACAATGCGGCACTCCCTCAGCACTGACCCTCCGACAGTGCGGCACTCTCTCAGCACTGACCCTCCGACAGTGCGGCACTCCCTCAGTAATGACCCTCCGACGGTGCGGCTCTCCCTCAGCACTGACCCTCCGACAGTGCGGCACTCCCTCTGCACTGACCCTCCAACAGTGCGGCACTCCCTCAGTGCTGACCCTCCGACAGTGCAGGACTCCCTCAGTACTGACCCTCCGACAGTGCAGCACTCCCCTAGCACGGACCCACTGACAGTGCATCACTCCCTCAGTACTGACCCTCCGACAGTGCGGCGCTCCCGCATTACTGATCCTCCGACAGTGCGGCGCTCCCTCAGTACTGACCCTCCGACAGTGCGGCACTCCCTCAGCACTGACCCTCTGACAGTGCGGCTCTCCCTCAGCACTGACCCTCCGACAGTGCAGCACTCCCTCAGCACTGACCCTCCGACAGTGCGGCACTCCCTCAGCACTGACCCTCTGACAGTGCGGCACTCCCTCAGCACTGACCCTCTGACAGTGCGGCACTCCCTCAGCACTGAACCTCCCACAGTGCGGTTCTCCCTCAGCGCTGACCGTCTGTCAGTGCAGTACTCCCTCAGTACTGACCCTCTGACAGTGCAGCACTCCCTCAGTACTGACCCTCTGACAGTGCGGCACCCCCTCAGCACTGGCCCTCCAAAAGTGCGGCTCTCCCTCAGCACTGACCCTCCAATAATGCAGCTCTCCCTCAGCACTGACCCTCCGACAGTGCGGCTTTCCCTCAGCCCTGACGGTCCGACAGTGCGGCACTCCCTCAGTACTGACCCTCCGACAGTGCGGCACTCCCTCAGTACTGACCCTCCGACAGTGCGGCACTCCCGCAGCGCTGACCCTCCGACAGTGCAGCGCTCCCTCAGCACTGAACTTCGGTCAGTGCCGCGCTCCCTCAGCACCCTCCCTCCGACAGTGCGGCGCTACCTCAGCACTGACCCTCCGACAGTGCGGCTCTCCCTCAGCACTGACCCTCCGGCAGTGCGGCACCCCCTCAGCACTGACCCTCCGACAGTGCAGCACTCCCTCAGCACTGACCCTCTGACAGTGTGACGCTCTCTCAGCACTGACACTCTGGAGGTCCCTCAGCACTGACCCTCTGACAGTGCGGCACTCCCTCAGCACTGAACCTCCCACAGTGCGGTTCTCCCTCAGCATTGACCCTCTGTCAGTGCAGTACTCCCTCAGTACTGACCCTCTGACAGTGCGGCACTTCCTCAGTACTGACCCTCTGACAGTGCGGCACCCCCTCTGCACTGGCCCTCCAACATTGCAGCTCTCCCTCAACACTGACCCTCCGACAGTGCGGCACTCCCTCAGTACTGACCCTCCGACAGTGCGGCACTCCCTCAGCAATGAACCTCTGACAATGCGGCACTCCCTCAGTACTGACCCTCCGACAGTGCGGCACTCCCTCAGCAATGAACCTCTGACAATGCGGCGCTCCCTCAGCACTGACCCTCCGAATGTGCGGCACTCCCTCAGCACTGACCCTCTGACAGTGCGGCACTCCCTCAGCACTGATCCTACGACAGTGGAGCACTCCCTCAGTACTGATCCTCTGACAGTGCAGCACTCCCTCAGCACTGACCCTCTGACAATGCGGCACTCCCTCAGCACTGACCCTCCGACAGTGCGGCACTCCCTCAGTACTGACCCTCCGACGGTGCGACTCTCCCTCAGCACTCACCCTCCGACAGTGCAGCACTCCCTCAGTGCTGACCCTCCGACAGTGCAGCACTCCCTCAGCACTGACCCTCTGACAATGCGGCACTCCCTCAGCCCTGACCCTCCGACAGTGCGGCACTCTCTCAGCACTGACCCTCCGACAGTGCGGCTCTCCCTCAGCATTGACCCTCCGACAGTGCAGCACCCCCTCAGTACTGACCATCCGACAGTGCAGCACTCCCTCAGTACTGACCCTCCGACAGTGCGGCTCTCCCTCAGCACTGATCCTACGACAGTGCAGCGCTCCCTCAGTACTGACCCTCTGACAGTGCAGCACTCCCTCAGTACTGATCCTCTGACGGTGCGGCTCTCCCTCAGCACTCACCCTCCGACAGTGCAGCACTCCCTCAGTACTGACCCTCTGACAGTGCAGCACTCCCTCAGTACTGACCCTCCAACAGTGCAGGACCCCCTCAGTACTGACCCTCCAACAGTGCGGCACTCCCTCAGTACTGACCCTCCGACAGTGCGGCGCTCCCTCAGCACTGACCCTCCAACAGTGCAGCACTCCCTCAGTACTGACCCTCCCACAGTGCGGCGCTGCCGCAGCACTGACCCTCCGACAGTGCGGCGCTCCCGCAGCACTGACCCTCCGACAGTGCAGCACTCCCTCAGTACTGACCCTCCGACAGTGCAGCACTCCCGCAGCGCTGACCCTCCGACACTGCAGCACTCCCTCAGCACTGTACCTCGGTCAGTGCCGCGCTCCCTCAGCACTGACCCTCCGACAGTGCGGCGCTCCCTCAGCACTGACCCTCCGACAGTGCGGCGCTCCCTCAGCACTGACCCTCCGACAGTGCGGCGCTCCCTCAGCACTGACCATCCGACAGTGCAGCACTCCCCCAGCACTGACCATCCGACAGTGCAGCATTCCCTCAGTACTGAACCTCCGACAGTGCAGCACTCCCTCAGCACTGACGCTCCGACAGTGCTGCACTCCCTCGGTACTGACCCTCCGACAGTGCGGCACTTCCACAGCACTGATCCTCCGACAGTGCAGCACTCCCTCCGCACTGACCCTCCGACAGTGCGGCACTCCCTCAGTACTGACCCTCCGACGGTGCAGCACTCCCTCAGCACTGACGCTCCGACAGTGCTGCACTCCCTCGGTACTGACCCTCTGAAGTTCTGTGCTCCCTCAGCACTGACCCTCCGACAGTGCGGCGCTCCCTCAGAACTGTCCCTCTGACATTGCTGCATCCCGTAAACACTGAACCTCTGACAGTCCAGCATTCCCTCAGCACTGGCCATCCGACAGTGCGGCGCTCCGACAGTGCACCACTTCCTCAGTACTGACCCTCCGACAGTGCGGCTCTCCCTCAGCGCTGACCCTCCGACAGTGCAGCACTCCCTCAGTACTGACCCTCCGACAGTGCGGCGCTCCGACAGTGCACCACTTCCTCAGTACTGACCCTCCGATAGTGCGGCTCTCCCTCAGCGCTGACCCTCCGACAGTGCAGCATTCCCTCAGTACTGACCCTTCGACAGTGCAGCACTCCCTTAGTGCTGACCTTCTGACAGTGCAGCACTCCCTCAGCACTGACCCTTCAACAGTGCGGCGCTCCCTCAGTACTGATCCTCCGACAGTGCGGCACTCCCTCAGCATTGACCCTCCGACAGTGCAGCACTCCCTCAGTACTGACCCTCTGACAGTGCGGCGGTCCCTCAGCACTGACCCTCCAACAGTGCGGCGCTCCCTCAGCACTGACCCTCCGACAGTGCGGCGCTCCCTCAGCACTGACCCTCCGACAGTGCGGCGCTCCCTCAGTACTGACCTTCCCACAGTGCGGCGCTCCCACAGCACTGACCCTCCGACAGTGCGGCACTCCCTCAGTACTGACCCTCCGACAGTGCGGCACTCCCGCAGCGCTGACCCTCCGACAGTGCAGCACTCCCTCAGCACTGAACCTCGGTCAGTGCCGCGTTCCCTCAGCACTGACCCTCCGACAGTGCGGCGCTCCCTCGGCACTGACCCTCCGACAGTGCGGCTCTACCTCAGTACTGACCGTCCGAAAGTGCAGCACTCCCCCAGCACTGACCATCCGACAGTGCAGCACTCCCTCAGTACTGAACCTCCGACAGTGCAGCACTCCCTCAGCACTGACGCTCCGACAGTGCTGCACTCCCTCGGTACTGACCCTCCGACAGTGCGGCACTCCCACAGCACTGATCCTCCGACAGTGCGGCATTCCCTCAGTACTGACCCTCCGACTGTGCGGCACTCCCTCAGCACTGATCCTACGACAGTGCAGCACTCCCTCAGTACTGATCCTCTGACAGTGCAGCACTCCGTCAGCACTGACCCTCTGACAATGCGGCACTCCCTCAGCACTGACTCTCCGACAGTGCGGCACTCCCTCAGTACTGACCCTCCGACGGTGCGGCTCTCCCTCAGCACTCACCCTCCGACAGTGCAGCACTCCCTCAGCACTGACCCTCCAACAGTGCAGGACTCCCTCAGTACTGACCCTCCAACAGTGCAGCACTGCCTCAACACTGACCCACTGACAGTGCAGCACTGCCTCAGTACTCACCCTCCGACAGTGCAGCACTCCCCTAGCACTGACTCACTGACAGTGCGGCACTCCCTCAGCACTGATCCTCCGACAGTGCGGCACTCCCTCAGTACTGACCCTCCGACAGTGCGGCACTCCCTCAGCAATGAACCTCTGACAATGCGGCGCTCCCTCAGCACTGACCCTCCGAATGTGCGGCACTCCCTCAGCACTGACCCTCTGACAGTGCGCCACTCCCTCAGCACTGAACCTCCCACAGTGCGGTTCTCCCTCAGCGCTGACCCTCTATCAGTGCAGTACTCCCTCAGTACTGACCCTCTGACAGTGCGGCACTCCCTCAGTACTGACCCTCTGACTGTGCGGCACCCCCTCAGCACTGGCCCTCCAAAAGTGCAGCTCTCCCTCAGCACTGACCCTCCGACAGTGCGGCTTTCCCTCAGCACTGACGCTCCGACAGTGCGGCACTTCCTCAGTACTGACCCTCCGACAGTGCGGCACTCCCTCAGTACTGACCCTCCGACAGTGCGGCACTCACGCAGCGCTGACTCTCCGACAGTGCAGCGCTCCCTCAGCACTGAACCTCGGTCAGTGCCGCACTCCCTCAGCACTGACCCTCCCGACAGTGCGGCGCTCCCTCAGCACTGACACTCCGACAGTTCGGCTCTCCCTCAGCACTGACCCTCCGACAGTGCGGCACCCCCTCAGCACTGACACTCTGGAGGTCCCTCAGCACTGACCCTCTGACAGTGCGGCGCTCCCTCGGCACTGAAACTCGGTCAGTGCCGCGCTCCCTCAGCACTGACCCTCCGACAGTGCGGCGCTCCCTCAGCACTGACCCTCCGACAGTGCGTCTCTCCCTCAGTACTGAACATCCGACAGTGCAGCCTCCCCCAGCACTGACCATCCGACAGTGCAGCACTTCCTCAGTACTGAACCTCCGACAGTGCAGCACTCCCTCAGCACTGACGCTCCGACGGTGCTGCACTCCCTCGGTACAGACCCTCCGACAGTGCGGCACTCCCACAGCACTGACACTCCGACAGTGCAGCATTCCCTCAGTACTGACCCTCCGACAGTGCGGCACTCCCTCAGCACTGATCCTACGAGAGTGGAGCACTCCCTCAGTACTGATCCTCTGACAGTGCAACACTCCCTCAGCACTGACCCTCCGACAGTCCGGCACTCCCTCAGTACTGACCCTCCGATGGTGCGGCTCTCCCTCAGCACTCACCCTCCGACAGTGCAGCACTCCCTCAGTGCTGATCCTCCAACAGTGCAGGACTCCCTCAGTACTGACCCTCCAACAGTGCAGCACTCCCTCAGCACTGACCCTCTGACAATGCGGCACTCCCTCAGCACTGACCCTCCGACAGTGCGGCACTCTCTCAGCCCTGACCCTCCGACAGTGCGGCTCTCCCTCAGCACTGACCCTCCGACAGTGCGGCACCCCCTCAGCACTGACACTCTGGAGGTCCTGCAGCATTGACCCTCTGACAGTGCGGCGCTCCCTCAGCACTGAACTTCGGTCAGTGCCGCGCTCCCTCAGCACTGATCCTACGAGAGTGGAGCACTCCCTCAGTACTGATCCTCTGACAGTGCAACACTCCCTCAGCACTGACCCTCTGACAATGCGGCACTCCCTCAGCACTGACCCTCTGACAGTGGGGCACTCCCCCAGCACTGAACCTCCCACAGTGCGGTTCTCCCTCAGCGCTGACCCTCTGTCAGTGCAGTACTCCCTCAGTACTGACCCTCTGACAGTGCGGCACTCCCTCAGTACTGACCCTCTAACTGTGCGGCACCCCCTCAGCACTGGCCCTCCAAAAGTGCGGCTCTCCCTCAGCACTGGCCCTCCAATAATGCAGCTCTCCCTCAGCACTGACCCTCCGACAGTGCGGCACTCCCTCAGCACTGACCCTCCGACAGTGCGGCACTCCCGCAGCGCTGACTCTCCGACAGTGCAGCGCTCCCTCAGCACGGAACCTCGGTCAGTGCCGCGCTCCCTCAGCACTGACACTCCGACAGTTCGGCTCTCCCTCAGCACTGACCCTCCGACAGTGCGGAGCTCCCTCAGCACTGACACTCCGACAGTTCGGCTCTCCCTCAGCACTGACCCTCCGACAGTGCGGCACCCCCTCAGCACTGACACTCTGGAGGTCTCTCAGCACTGACCCTCTGACAGTGCGGCGCTCCCTCGGCACTGATCCTACGACAGTGGAGCACTCCCTCAGTACTGATCCTCTGACAGTGCAGCACTCCCTCAGCACTGACCCTCTGACAATGCGGCACTCCCTCAGCACTGACCCTCCGACAGTGCGG
The DNA here is from genome assembly GCF_017639515.1 of Carcharodon carcharias. NCBI lineage: Eukaryota > Metazoa > Chordata > Chondrichthyes > Lamniformes > Lamnidae > Carcharodon > Carcharodon carcharias. Next base: position 91,400 of record NW_024470871.1, on the reverse strand, counting down.
CACTCCCTCAGTACTGACCCTCCGACGGTGCGGCTCTCCCTCAGCACTCACCCTCCGACAGTGCAGCACCCCCTCAGCACTGACACTCTGGAGGTCCTGCAGCACTGACCCTCTGAAAGTGCGGCGCTCCCTCAGCACTGAACCTCGGTCAGTGCCGCGCACCCTCAGCACTGATCCTCCGACAGTGCGGCGCTCCCTCAGCACTGACCCTCCGACAGTGCGGCTCTCCCTCAGTACTGACCATCCGACAGTGCAGCACTCCCTCAGTACTGACCCTCCGACAGTGCGGCACTCCCTCAGCACTGATCCTACGACAGTGCAGCACTCCCTCAGCACTGACCCTCTGACAATGCGGCACTCCCACAGCACTGACCCTCCGAAAGTGCGGCACTCTCTCAGCACTGACCCTCCGACGGTGCGGCTCTCCCTCAGCACTCACCCTCCGACAGTGCAGCACTCCCTCAGTACTGACCCTCTGACAGTGCAGCACTCCCTCAGTACTGACCCTCCAACAGTGCAGGACTCCCTCAGTACTGACCCTCCAACAGTGCAGGACTCCCTCAGTACTGACCCTCCAACAGTGCGGCACTCCCTCAGTACTGACCCTCCGACAGTGCGGCGCTCCCTCAGCACTGACCCTCCAACAGTGCAGCACTCCCTCAGTACTGACCCTCCCACAGTGCGGCGCTGCCGCAGCACTGACCCTCCGACAGTGCGGCGCTCCCGCAGCACTGACCCTCCGACAGTGCAGCACTCCCTCAGTACTGACCCTCCGACAGTGCGGCACTCCCGCAGCGCTGACCCTCCGACATTGCAGCACTCCCTCAGCACTGAACCTCGGTCAGTGCCGCGCTCCCTCAGCACTGACCCTCCGACAGTGCGGCGCTCCCTCAGCACTGACCCTCCGACAGTGCGGTGCTCCCTCAGCACTGACCCTCCGACAGTGCGGCGCTCCCTCAGCACTGACCATCCGACAGTGCAGCACTCCCCCAGCACTGACCATCCGACAGTGCAGCATTCCCTCAGTACTGAACCTCCGACAGTGCAGCACTCCCTCAGCACTGACGCTCCGACAGTGCTGCACTCCCTCGGTACTGACCCTCCGACAGTGCGGCACTTCCACAGCACTGATCCTCCGACAGTGCAGCATTCCCTCAGTACTGACCCTCCGACAGTGCGGCACTCCCTCAGCACTGATCCTACGACAGTGCAGCACTCCCTCAGTACTGATCCTCTGACAGTGCAGCACTCCCTCAGCACTCACCCTCCGACAGTGCAGCACTCCCTCAGCACTGACCCTCTGACAGTGCAGCGCTCCCTCAGCATTGACCCTCTGACAGTGCAGCACTCCCTCAGCACTGACCCTCTGAAGTTCTGTGCTCCCTCAGCACTGACCCTCCGACAGTGCGGCGCTCCCTCAGAACTGTCCCTCTGACATTGCTGCATCCCGTCAACACTGAACCTCAGACAGTCCAGCATTCCCTCAGCACTGGCCACCCGACAGTGCGGCGCTCCGACAGTGCACCACTTCCTCAGTACTGACCCTCCGACAGTGCGGCTCTCCCTCAGCGCTGACCCTCCGACAGTGCAGCACTCCCTCAGTACTGACCCTCCGACAGTGCGGCGCTCCGACAGTGCACCACTTCCTCAGTACTGACCCTCCGATAGTGCGGCACTCCCTCAGTACTGACCCTCCGATGGTGCGGCTCTCCCTCAGCACTCACCCTCCGACAGTGCAGCACTCCCTCAGTGCTGATCCTCCAACAGTGCAGGACTCCCTCAGTACTGACCCTCCAACAGTGCAGCACTCCCTCAGCACTGACCCTCTGACAATGCGGCACTCCCTCAGCACTGACCCTCCGACAGTGCGGCACTCTCTCAGCCCTGACCCTCCGACAGTGCGGCTCTCCCTCAGCACTGACCCTCCGACAGTGCGGCACCCCCTCAGCACTGACACTCTGGAGGTCCTGCAGCATTGACCCTCTGACAGTGCGGCGCTCCCTCAGCACTGAACTTCGGTCAGTGCCGCGCTCCCTCAGCACTGATCCTACGAGAGTGGAGCACTCCCTCAGTACTGATCCTCTGACAGTGCAACACTCCCTCAGCACTGACCCTCTGACAATGCGGCACTCCCTCAGCACTGACCCTCTGACAGTGCGGCACTCCCCCAGCACTGAACCTCCCACAGTGCGGTTCTCCCTCAGCGCTGACCCTCTGTCAGTGCAGTACTCCCTCAGTACTGACCCTCTGACAGTGCGGCACTCCCTCAGTACTGACCCTCTAACTGTGCGGCACCCCCTCAGCACTGGCCCTCCAAAAGTGCGGCTCTCCCGCAGCACTGGCCCTCCAATAATGCAGCTCTCCCTCAGCACTGACCCTCCGACAGTGCGGCTTTCCCTCAGCACTGACGCTCCGACAGTGCGGCACTCCCTCAGCACTGACCCTCCGACAGTGCGGCACTCCCTCAGCACTGACCCTCCGACAGTGCGGCACTCCCGCAGCGCTGACTCTCCGACAGTGCAGCGCTCCCTCAGCACTGAACCTCGGTCAGTGCCGCACTCCCTCAGCACTGACACTCCGACAGTTCGGCTCTCCCTCAGCACTGACCCTCCGACAGTGCGGAGCTCCCTCAGCACTGACACTCCGACAGTTCGGCTCTCCCTCAGCACTGACCCTCCGACAGTGCGGCACCCCCTCAGCACTGACACTCTGGAGGTCCCTCAGCACTGACCCTCTGACAGTGCGGCGCTCCCTCGGCACTGAACCTCGGTCAGTGCCGCGCTCCCTCAGCACTGACCCTCCGACAGTGCGGCACTCCCTCAGCACTGATCCTACGACAGTGGAGCACTCCCTCAGCACTGACCCTCCGACAGTGCGGCACTCCCTCAGTACTGATCCTCTGACAGTGCAGCACTCCCTCAGTACTGATCCTCTGACAGTGCAGCACTCCCTCAGCACTGACCCTCTGACAGTGCGGCACTCCCTCAGCACTGACCCTCCGACAGTGCGGCACTCCCTCAGTACTGACCCTCCGACGGTGCGGCTCTCCCTCAGCACTCACCCTCCGACAGTGCAGCACTCCCTCAGCCCTGACCCTCCGACAGTGCGGCACTCTCTCAGCACTGACCCTCCGACAGTGCGGCTCTCCCTCAGCACTGACCCTCCGACAGTGCAGCACCCCCTCAGCACTGACACTCTGGATGTCCTGCAGCACTGACCCTCTGACAGTGCAGCACTCCCTCAGCACTGAACCTCGGTCAGTGCCGCGCACCCTCAGCACTGATCCTCCGACAGTGCGGCGCTCCCTCAGCACTGACCCTCCGACAGTGCGGCTCTCCCTCAGTACTGACCATCCGACAGTGCAGCACTCCCCCAGCACTGACCCTCCGACAGTGCGGCACTCCCTCAGCACTGATCCTACGACAGTGCAGCACTCCCTCAGTACTGATCCTCTGACAGTGCAGCACTCCCTCAGCACTGACCCTCTGACAATGCGGCACTCCCACAGCACTGACCCTCCGAAAGTGCGGCACTCCCTCAGTACTGACCCTCCGACGGTGCGGCTCTCCCTCAGCACTCACCCTCCGACAGTGCAGCACTCCCTCAGTACTGACCCTCTGACAGTGCAGCACTCCCTCAGTACTGACCCTCCAACAGTGCAGGACTCGCTCAGTACTGACCCTCCAACAGTGCAGCACTCCCTCAGTACTGACCCTCCCACAGTGCGGCGCTGCCGCAGCACTGACCCTCCAACAGTGCAGCACTCCCTCAGTACTGACCCTCCCACAGTGCGGCGCTGCCGCAGCACTGACCCTCCGACAGTGCGGCGCTCCCGCAGCACTGACCCTCCGACAGTGCAGCACTCCCTCAGTACTGACCCTCCGACAGTGCGGCACTCCCGCAGCGCTGACCCTCCGACACTGCAGCACTCCCTCAGCACTGAACCTCGGTCAGTGCCGCGCTCCCTCAGCACTGACCCTCCGACAGTGCGGCGCTCCCTCAGCACTGACCCTCCGACAGTGCGGTGCTCCCTCAGCACTGACCCTCCGACAGTGCGGCGCTCCCTCAGCACTGACCATCCGACAGTGCAGCACTCCCCCAGCACTGACCATCCGACAGTGCAGCATTCCCTCAGTACTGAACCTCCGACAGTGCAGCACTCCCTCAGCACTGACGCTCCGACAGTGCTACACTCCCTCGGTACTGACCCTCCGACAGTGCGGCACTCCCACAGCACTGATCCTCCGACAGTGCGGCATTCCCTCAGTACTGACCCTCCGACAGTGCGGCACTCCCTCAGCACTGATCCTACCACAGTGCAGCACTCCCTCAGTACTGATCCTCTGACAGTGCAGCACTCCCTCAGCACTGACCCTCTGACAATGCGGCACTCCCTCCGCACTGACCCTCCGACAGTGCGGCACTCCCTCAGTACTGACCCTCCGACGGTGCAGCACTCCCTCAGCACTGACCCTCTGAAGTTCTGTGCTCCCTCAGCACTGACCCTCCGACAGTGCGGCGCTCCCTCAGAACTGTCCCTCTGACATTGCTGCATCCCGTCAACACTGAACCTCTGACAGTCCAGCATTCCCTCAGCACTGGCCTTCCGACAGTGCGGCGCTCCGACAGTGCACCACTTCCTCAGTACTGACCCTCCGACAGTGCGGCTCTCCCTCAGCGCTGACCCTCCGACAGTGCAGCACTCCCTCAGTACTGACCCTCCGACAGTGCGGCGCTCCGACAGTGCACCACTTCCTCAGTACTGACCCTCCGATAGTGCGGCTCTCCCTCAGCGCTGACCCTCCGACAGTGCAGCACCCCCTCAGAACTGACACTCTGGAGGTCCTGCAGCACTGACCCTCTGACAGTGCGGCGCTCCCTCAGCACTGAACCTCGGTCAGTGCCGCGCTCCCTCAGCACTGATCCTCCGACAGTGCGGCGCTCCCTCAGCACTGACCCTCCGACAGTGCGGCTCTCCCTCAGTACTGACCATCCGACAGTGCAGCACTCCCTCAGCACTGACCCTCCGACAGTGCGGCACTCCCTCAGCACTGATCCTACGACAGTGCAGCACTCCCTCAGTACTGATCCTCTGACAGTGCAGCACTCCGTCAGCACTGACCCTCTGACAATGCGGCACTCCCACAGCACTGACCCTCCGAAAGTGCGGCACTCCCTCAGTACTGACCCTCCGACGGTGCGGCTCTCCCTCAGCACTCACCCTCCGACAGTGCAGCACTCCCTCATTACAGACCCTCTGACAGTGCAGCACTCCCTCAGTACTGACCCTCCAACAGTGCAGGACTCCCTCAGTACTGACCCTCCAACAGTGCGGCACTCCCTCAGTACTGACCCTCCGACAGTGCGGCGCTCCCGCAGCACTGACCCTCCGACAGTGCAGCACTCCCTCAGTACTGACCCTCCGACAGTGCGGCACTCCCGCAGCGCTGACCCTCCGACACTGCAGCACTCCCTTAGCACTGAACCTCGGTCAGAGCCGCGCTCCCTCAGCACTGACCCTCCGACAGTGCGGCGCTCCCTCAGCATTGACCCTCCGACAGTGCGGCGCTCCCTCAGCACTGACCCTCCGACAGTGCGGCGCTCCCTCAGCACTGACCATCCGACAGTGCAGCACTCCCCCAGCACTGACCATCCGACAGTGCAGCATTCCCTCAGTACTGAACCTCCGACAGTGCAGCACTCCCTCAGCACTGACCCTCTGAAGTTCTGTGCTCCCTCAGCACTGACCCTCCGACAGTGCGGCGCTCCCTCAGAACTGTCCCTCTGACATTGCTGCATCCCGTCAACACTGAACCTCTGACAGTCCAGCATTCCCTCAGCACTGGCCATCCGACAGTGCAGCGCTCCCTCAGTACTGACCCTCCGACAGTGCGGCTCTCCCTCAGCGCTGACCCTCCGACAGTGCAGCACTCCCTCAGTACTGACCCTCCGACAGTGCGGCGCTCCGACAGTGCACCACTTCCTCAGTACTGACCCTCCGATAGTGCGGCTCTCCCACAGCGCTGACCCTCCGACAGTGCAGCATTCCCTCAGTACTGACCCTTCGACAGTGCAGCACTCCCTTAGTGCTGACCTTCTGACAGTGCAGCACTCCCTCAGCACTGACCCTCCAACAGTGCGGCGCTCCCTCAGTACTGATCCTCCGACAGTGCGGCACTCCCTCAGCACTGACCCTCCGACAGTGCAGCACTCCCTCAGTACTGACCCTCCGACAATGCGGCTCTCCCTCAGCATTGACCCTCCAACAGTGCAGCACTCCCTCAGTACTGACCTTCCCACAGTGCGGCGCTCCCACAGCACTGACCCTCCGACAGTGCGGCGCTCCCGCAGCACTGACCCTCCGACAGTGCGGCACTCACTCAGTACTGACCCTCCGACAGTGCGGCACTCCCGCAGCGCTGACCCTCCGACAGTGCAGCACTCTCTCAGCACTGAACCTCGGTCAGTGCCGCGTTCCCTCAGCACTGACCCTCCGACAGTGCGGCGCTCCCTCAGTACTGACCCTCCGACAGTGCGGCTCTACCTCAGTACTGACCGTCCGACAGTGCAGCACTCCCCCAGCACTGACCATCCGACAGTGCAGCACTCCCTCAGTACTGAACCTCCGACAGTGCAGCACTCCCTCAGCACTGACGCTCCGACAGTGCTGCACTCCCTCGGTACTGACCCTCCGACAGTGCGGCACTCCCACAGCACTGATCCTCCGATAGTGCGGCATTCCCTCAGTACTGACCCTCCGACAGTGCGGCACTCCCTCAGCACTGATCCTACCACAGTGCAGCACTCCCTCAGTACTGATCCTCTGACAGTGCAGCACTCCCTCAGCACTGACCCTCTGACAATGCGGCACTCCCTCCGCACTGACCCTCCGACAGTGCGGCACTCCCTCAGTACTGACCCTCCGACGGTGCAGCACTCCCTCAGCACTGACGCTCCGACAGTGCTGCACTCCCTCGGTACTGACCCTCTGAAGTTCTGTGCTCCCTCAGCACTGACCCTCCGACAGTGCGGCGCTCCCTAAGAACTGTCCCTCTGACATTGCTGCATCCCGTCAACACTGAACCTCTGACAGTCCAGCATTCCCTCAGCACTGGCCATCCGACAGTGCGGCGCTCCGACAGTGCACCACTTCCTCAGTACTGACCCTCCGACAGTGCGGCTCTCCCTCAGCGCTGACCCGCCGACAGTGCAGCACTCCCTCAGTACTGATCCTCCGACAGTGCGGCGCTCCGACAGTGCACCACTTCCTCAGTACTGACCCTCCGATAGTGCGGCTCTCCCTCAGCGCTGACCCTCCGACAGTGCGGCTCTACCTCAGTACTGACCGTCCGACAGTGCAGCACTCCCCCAGCACTGACCATCCGACAGTGCAGCACTCCCTCAGTACTGAACCTCCGACAGTGCAGCACTCCCTCAGCACTGACGCTCCGACAGTGCTGCACTCCCTCGGTACTGACCCTCCGACAGTGCGGCACTCCCACAGCACTGATCCTCCGACAATGCGGCATTCCCTCAGTACTGACCCTCCGACAGTGCGGCACTCCCTCAGCACTGATCCTACCACAGTGCAGCACTCCCTCAGTACTGATCCTCTGACAGTGCGGCTCTCCCTCAGCACTGACCCTCTGACAATGCGGCACTTCCTCCGCACTGACCCTCCGACAGTGCGGCACTCCCTCAGTACTGACCCTCCGACGGTGCAGCACTCCCTCAGTACTGACCCTCCGACGGTGCAGCACTCCCTCAGCACTGACGCTCCGACAGTGCTGCACTCCCTCGGTACTGACCCTCTGAAGTTCTGTGCTCCCTCAGCACTGACCCTCCGACAGTGCGGCGCTCCCTCAGAACTGTCCCTCTGACATTGCTGCATCCCGTCAACACTGAACCTCTGACAGTCCAGCATTCCCTCAGCACTGGCCATCCGACAGTGCGGCGCTCCGACAGTGCACCACTTCCTCAGTACTGACCCTCCGACAGTGCGGCTCTCCCTCAGCGCTGACCCTCCGACAGTGCAGCACTCCCTCAGTACTGACCCTCCGACAGTGCGGCGCTCCGACAGTGCACCACTTCCTCAGTACTGACCCTCCGATAGTGCGGCTCTCCCTCAGCGCTGACCCTCCGACAGTGCAGCATTCCCTCAGTACTGACCCTTCGACAGTGCAGCACTCCCTTAGTGCTGACCTTCTGACAGTGCAGCACTCCCTCAGCACTGACCCTCCAACAGTGAGGCGCTCCCTCAGTACTGATCCTCCGACAGTGCGGCACTCCCTCAGCACTGACCCTCCGACAGTGCAGCACTCCCTAAGTACTGACCCTCTGACAGTGCGGCGGTCCCTCAGCACTGACCCTCCGACAGTGCGGCGCTCCCTCAGCACTGACCCTCCAACAGTGCGGCGCTCCCTCAGCACTGACCCTCCGACAGTGCGGCGCTCCCTCAGCATTGACCCTCCAACAGTGCAGCACTCCCTCAGTACTGACCTTCCCACAGTGCGGCGCTCCCACAGCACTGACCCTCCGACAGTGCGGCACTCACTCAGTACTGTCCCTCCGACAGTGCGGCACTCCCGCAGCGCTGACCCTCCGACAGTGCAGCACTCCCTCAGCACTGAACCTCGGTCAGTGCCGCGTTCCCTCAGCACTGACCCTCCGACAGTGCGGCGTTCCCTCAGCACTGACCCTCCGACAGTGCGGCTCTACCTCAGTACTGACCGTCCGACAGTGCAGCACTCCCCCAGCACTGACCATCCGACAGTGCAGCACTCCCTCAGTACTGAACCTCCGACAGTGCAGCACTCCCTCAGCACTGACGCTCCGACAGTGCTGCACTCCCTCGGTACTGACCCTCCGACAGTGCGGCACTCCCACAGCACTGATCCTCCGACAGTGCGGCATTCCCTCAGTACTGACCCTCCGACAGTGCGGCACTCCCTCAGCACTGATCCTACCACAGTGCAGCACTCCCTCAGTACTGATCCTCTGACAGTGCAGCACTCCCTCAGCACTGACCCTCTGACAATGCGGCACTCCCTCAGCACTGACCCTCCGACAGTGCGGCACTCCCTCAGTACTGACCCTCCGACGGTGCGGCTCTCCCTCAGCACTCACCCTCCGACAGTGCAGCACTCCCTCAGTGCTGACCCTCCAACAGTGCAGGACTCCCTCAGTACTGACCCTCCAACAGTGCAGCACTCCCTCAACACTGACCCACTGACAGTGCAGCACTCCCTCAGTACTCACCCTCCGACGGTGCAGCACTCCCCTAGCACTGACTCACTGACAGTGTGGCACTCCCTCAGCACTGATCCTCCGACAGTGCGGCACTCCCTCAGTACTGACCCTCCGACAGTGCGGCACTCCCTCAGCAATGAACCTCTGACAATGCGGCGCTCCCTCAGCACTGACCCTCCGAATGTGCGGCACTCCCTCAGCACTGACCCTCTGACAGTGCGCCACTCCCTCAGCACTGAACCTCCCACAGTGCGGTTCTCCCTCAGCGCTGACCCTCTATCAGTGCAGTACTCCCTCAGTACTGACCCTCTGACAGTGCGGCACTCCCTCAGTACTGACCCTCTGACTGTGCGGCACCCCCTCAGCACTGGCCCTCCAAAATTGCGGCTCTCCCTCAGCACTGGGCCTCCAATAATGCAGCTCTCCCTCAGCACTGACCCTCCGACAGTGCGGCTTTCCCTCAGCACTGACGCTCCGACAGTGCGGCACTTCCTCAGTACTGACCCTCCGACAGTGCGGCACTCCCTCAGTACTGACCCTCCGACAGTGCAGCACTCCCGCAGCGCTGACTCTCCGACAGTGCAGCGCTCCCTCAGCACTGAACCTCGGTCAGTGCCGCACTCCCTCAGCACTGACCCTCCCGACAGTGCGGCGCTCCATCAGCACTGACACTCCGACAGTTCGGCTCTCCCTCAGCACTGACCCTCCGACAGTGCGGCACCCCCTCAGCACTGACACTCTGGAGGTCCCTCAGCACTGACCCTCTGACAGTGCGGCACTCCCTCGGCACTGAACCTCGGTCAGTGCCGCGCTCCCTCAGCACTGACCCTCCGACAGTGCGGCGCTCCCTCAGCACTGACCCTCCGACAGTGCGTCTCTCCCTCAGTACTGAACATCCGACAGTGCAGCCTCCCCCAGCACTGACCATCCGACAGTGCAGCACTTCCTCAGTACTGAACCTCCGACAGTGCAGCACTCCCTCAGCACTGACCCTCCGACAGTGCGGCACTCCCACAGCACTGACACTCCGACAGTGCAGCATTCCCTCAGTACTGACCCTCCGACAGTGCGGCACTCCCTCAGCAGTGATCCTACGAGAGTGGAGCACTCCCTCAGTACTGATCCTCTGACAGTGCAATACTCCCTCAGCACTGACCCTCTGACAATGCGGCACTCCCTCAGCACTGACCCTCTGACAATGCGGCACTCCCTCAGCACTGACCCTCTGACAATGCGGCACTCCCTCAGCACTGATCCTACGAGAGTGGAGCACTCCCTCAGTACTGACCCTCTGACAATGCGGCACTCCCTCAGCACTGACCCTCCGACCGTCCGGCACTCCCTCAGTACTGACCCTCCGACGGTGCGGCTCTCCCTCAGCACTCACCCTCCGACAGTGCAGCACTCCCTCAGTGCTGACCCTCCAACAGTGCAGGACTCCCTTAGTACTGACCCTCCAACAGTGCAGCACTCCCTCAGCACTGACCCTCTGACAATGCGGCACTCCCTTAGCACTGACCCTCCGACAGTGCGGCACTCTCTCAGCACTGACCCTCCGACAGTGCGGCTCTCCCTCAGCACTGACCCTCTGACAATGCGGCACTCCCTTAGCACTGACCCTCCGACAGTGCGGCACTCTCTCAGCACTGACCCTCTGACAGTGCGGCGCTCCCTCAGCACTGAACCTCGGTCAGTCCCGCGCTCCCTCAGCACTGACCCTCCGACAGTGCGGCGCTCCCTCAGCACTGACCCTCCGACAGTGCGGCTCTCCCTCAGTACTGACCATCCAACAGTGCAGCACTCCCCCAGCACTGACCATCCGACAGTGCAGCACTCCCTCAGTACTGTACCTCCGACAGTGCAGCACTCCCCCGCACTGACCATCCGACAGTGCTGCACTCCCTCGGTACTGACCCTCCGACAGTGCGGCCCTCCCACAGCACTGATACTCCAACAGTGCAGCACTCCCTCAGTACTGACCTTCCAACAGTGCAGGACTCCCTTAGTACTGACCCTCCAACAGTGCAGCACTCCCTCAGCACTGACCCTCTGACAATGCGGCACTCCCTTAGCACTGACCCTCCGACAGTGCGGCACTCTCTCAGCACTGACCCTCCGACAGTGCGGCACTCCCTCCGCACTGAACCTACGACAGTGCAGCACTCCCTCAGTACTGATCCTTTGACAGTGCAGCACTCCCTCAGCACTGACCCTCTGACAATGGGGCACTCCCTCAGCACTGAACCTCCGACAGTGCGGCTCTCCCTCAGTACTGACCATCCGACAGTGCGGCACGCTCTCAGTACTGACCCTCCGACAGTGCTGCACTCCCCCAGCATTGACCCACTGACAGTGCAGTATTCCCTCAGTACTGACCCTCTGAAAGTGCTGCACTCCCTCAGCACTGACCCTCCGACGGTTCGGCTCTCCCTCAGCACTGACCCTCCGACAGTGCGGTGCTCCCTCAGTACTGACCCACCGACAGTGCGGCTCTCCCTCAGCACTGACCCTCCGACAGTGCAGCACTCCCTCAGTACTGACCCTCTGACAGTGCGGCTCTCCCTCAGTACTGGCCCTCTGAAAGTGCGGCACTTCCTCAGTACTGACCCTCTGACAGTGCAGCACTCCCTCAGTACGGACCCTCCGACAGTGAAGCACACCCTCAGTCCTGACCCTCTGACAGTGCGGCACTCCCTCAGTACTGACCCTCTGACAGTGCGGCTTTCCCTCGGTACTGACACTCTGACAGTGCAGCACTTCCTCATCATTGACCCTCGCTCAGTGCAGCACTCCCTCAGCACTGACCCTCTGACAGTTCTGTGCTCCCTCAGCACTGACCCTCTGACAGTGCGGTGCTCTCTCGGTTCTGACCCTCCGACAGTGCGGCTCTCCCTTAGTATCAACCTCCGACAGTGCGGCTCTCCCTCAGTATTACCCTCCGACAGTGCAGCGCTTCCGCAGCACTGACCCTCCGACAGTGCAGCACTCCTTCAGCACTGACCCTCCGACAGTGCAGCACTCCCTCAGCACTGACCCTCCGACACTGCAGCACTCCCTCAGCACTGACCCTCTGACAGTGTGGCACTCCCTCAGCACTGACCCTCCTACAGTGCAGCGCTACCTCAGCATTGACCCTGTGACAGTGCAGCACTCCCTCAGCACTGACCCTCCGACAGTGCAGCGCTCCCTCAGCATTGACCATCTGACAGTGCAGCACTCCCTCAGCACTGACCCTCTGACAGTTCTGTGCTCCCTCAGTACTGACCCTCTGACAGTGTGGCACTCCCTCAGTACTGACCCTCCGACAGTGCAGCTCTCCCTCAGTACTGACCCTCTGATAGTGAGTCACTCCCTCAGCACTGACCCTCCGACAGTTCTGTGCTCCCACAGTACTGACCCTCTGACAGTGCGGCTCTCCCTCAGCACTGACCCTCCGACAGTGCAGCATTCCCTCAGTACTGACCCTCCGACAGTGGAGCACTCCCTCAGTACTGACCCTCTGACAGTGCAGCACTCACTCATCACTGACCCTCTGACAGTGCGGCGCTCCCTCAGTGCTGACCCTCTGGGGGTCCCTCAGCACTGACCCTCTGACTGTGCAGCACTCGCTCAGCACTGACCCTCTGACAGTGCGGCGCTCCCTCAGTGCTGACCCTCCGACAGTGCAGCAATCACTCAGCACTGACCCTCCGACAGTGCGGCACTCCCTCAGTACTGACCCACTGACAGTGCAGCACTCCCTCAGTACTGACCCTCCGACAGTGCAGCACTCCCTCAGCGCTGAATCTCCGACAGTGCGGCATTCCCTCAGTACTGACCCTCCGACATTGCGGCTCACCCTCAGCACTGACCCTCCGACAGTGCGGCTCTCCCTCAGCGCTGACTCTCCGACAGTGCGGCGCTCCCTCAGCGCTGACCCTCCGACAGAGCGGCATTCCCTCAGTACTGACCCTCCGACAGAGCGGCACTCCCTCAGCACTGTTCCTCCGACAGTGCAGCACTCCCTCAGTACGGACCCTCCGACAGTGAAGCACACCCTCAGTCCTGACCCTCTGACAGTGCGGCACTCCCTCAGTACTGACCCTCTGACAGTGCGGCTTTCCCTCGGTTCTGACACCCTGACAGTGCAGCACTCCCTCATCATTGACCCTCCCTCAGTGCAGCACTCCCTCAGCACTGACCCTCTGACAGTGCGGCGCTCTCTCGGTTCTGACCCTCCGACAGTGCAGCGCTTCCGCAGCACTGACCCTCCGACTATGCAGCACTCCCTCAGCACTGACCCTCCGACAGTGCAGCACTCCCTCAGCACTGACCCTCCGACACTGCAGCACTCCCTCAGCACTGACCCTCTGACAGTGTGGCACTCCCTCAGCACTGACCCTCCGACAGTGCAGCGCTCCCTCAGCATTGACCCTGTGACAGTGCAGCACTCCCTCAGCACTGACCCTCCGACAGTGCAGCGCTCCCTCAGCATTGACCCTCTGACAGTGCAGCACTCCCTCAGCACTGACCCTCTGACAGTTCTGTGCTCCCTCAGTACTGACCCTCCGACAGTGCAGCTCTCCCTCAGTAATGACCCTCTGACAGTGAGGCACTCCCTCAGCACTGACCCTCCGACAGTTCTGTGCTCCCACAGTACTGACCCTCTGTCAGTGCAGCACTCCCTCAGTACTGACCCTCTGACAGTGCAGCACTCCCTCAGCACTGACCCTGTGACAGTGCTGCTCTCCCTCAGCGCTGACCCTCCGACAGTGCAGCATTCCCTCAGTACTGACCCTCCGACAGTGCAGCACTCCCTCAGTACTGACCCTCTGACAGTGCAGCACTCCCTCAGTCCTGACCCTCTGACAGTGTGGCGCTCCCTCAGTGCTGACCCTCTGGAGGTCCCTCAGCACTGACCCTCTGACAGTGCGGCGCTCCCTCAGTACTGACCCATCGACAGTGCGGCTCTCCCTCAGTACTGACCCTCTGAAAGTGCGGCACTCCCTCAGTACTGACCCTCTGACAGTGCAGCACTCCCTCAGTAATGACCCTCCAACAGTGCGGCGCTCCCTCAGTACTGACCCTCCGACTGTGCAGCGCTCCCTCAGTACTGACGCTCTGACAGTGCGGCTTTCCCTCGGTACTGACACCCTGACAGTGCAGCACTCCCTCATCATTGACCCTCCCTCAGTGCAGCACTCCCTCAGCACTGACCCTCTGACAGTTCTGTGCTCCCTCAGCACTGACCCTCTGACAGTGCAGCACTCCCTCAGCACTGACCCTCTGACAGTGCGGCGCTCTCTCGGTTCTGACCCTCCGACAGTGCGGCTCTCCCTTAGTATCAACCTCCGACAGTGCGGCTCTCCCTCAGTATCACCCACCGACAGTGCAGCGCTTCCGCAGCACTGACCCTCCGACAGTGCAGCACTCCCTCAGCACTGACCCTCTGACAGTGCAGCACTCCCTCAGCACTGACCCTCTGACAGTGCGGCACTCCCTCAGCACTGACCCTCCGACAGTGCGGCACTCCCTCAGCACTGACCCTCCGACAGTGCAGCACTCCCTCAGCATTGACCCTCTCACAGTGCAGCACTCCCTCAGCACTGACCCTCTGACAGTTCTGTGCTCCCTCAGTACTGACCCTCTGACAGTGCAGCACTCCCTCAGCACTGACCCTCCGACAGTGCAGCAGTCCCTCAGTACTGACCCTCTGACAGTGTAGCACTCCCTCAGTACTGACCCTCCGACAGTGCAGCTCTCCCTCAGCACTGACCCTCCGACAGTTCTGTGCTCCCTCAGTACTGACCCTCTGACACCGCAGCACTCCCTCAGCACTGACCCTCCGACAGTGCAGCACTCCCTCAGCACTGACCCTCTGACAGTGCAGCACTCCCTCAGCATTGA
This sequence comes from Carcharodon carcharias, assembly GCF_017639515.1. Taxonomy (NCBI): domain Eukaryota; kingdom Metazoa; phylum Chordata; class Chondrichthyes; order Lamniformes; family Lamnidae; genus Carcharodon; species Carcharodon carcharias. The sequence goes on along the minus strand of NW_024470871.1, from coordinate 76,265 downwards.
CCCTCTGACAGTGCAGCACTCCCTCAGCATTGACCCTCTGACAGTGCAGCTCTCCCTTAGTATCAACCTCCGACAGTGCGGCACTCCCTCACTATCACCCTCCGACAGTGCAGCGCTTCCGCAGCACTGACCCTCCGACAGTGCAGCACTCCCTCAGCACTGACTCTCCGACAGTGCAGCACTCCCTCAGCACTGACCCTCCGACACTGCAGCACTCCCTCAGCACTGACCCTCTGACAGTGCGGCACTCCCTCAGCACTGACCCTCCGACAGTGCGGCACTCCCTCAGCACTGACCTTCCGACAGTGCAGCACTCCCTCAGCATTGACCCTCTCACAGTGCAGCACTCCCTCAGCACTGACCCTCTGACAGTGCAGCACTCCCTCAGTACTGACCCTCTGACAGTGCAGCACTCCCTCAGTACTGACCCTCCGACCGTGCAGCACTCCCTCAGTACTGACCCTCCGACAGTGCAGCACTCCCTCAGTACTGACCTTCCAACAGTGCAGCGCTCCCTCAGCATTGACCCTCTGAAGTTCTGTGCTCCCTCTGAACTGTCCCTCTGACAGTGCTCCATCCCGTCAGCACTGAACCTCTGGCAGTGCAGCACTCCCTCAGCACTGGCCATCCGACAGTGCGGTGCTCCGACAGTGCAGCACTTCCTCAGTACTGACACTCCGACAGTGCAGCTCTCCCTCAGTACTGACCCTCCGACAGTGCGGCTCTCCCTGAGCACTGACGCTCCGACAGTGCAGCACTCCCTCAGCACTGACCCTCCGACAGTGCAGCACTCCCTCAGTGCTGACCCTCCGACAGTGCAGCACTCCCTCAGTACTGACACTCCGACAGTGCAGCTCTCCCTCAGTACTGACGCTCCGACAGTGCGGCTCTCCCTGAGCACTGACGCTCCGACAGTGCAGCACTCCCTCAGCACTGACCCTCCGACAGTGCAGCACTCCCTCAGTGCTGACCCTCCGACAGTGCAGCACTCCCTCAGTGCTGACCCCCTGACAGTGCAGCACTCCCTCAGTACTGACCCTGTGACAGTGCAGCTCTCCCTCAGTACTGACCCTCTGACAGTGCGGCACTCCCTCAGCTCTGAACCACTGACAATGCGGCGCTCCCTCACCACTGACCCTCCGACAGTGCGGCTCTCCCTCAGCACTGACCCTCCGACAGTGCTGCACTTCCTCAGTACTGACCCTCCGACAGTGCGGCACTCCCTCAGTACTGACCCTCTGACAGTGCAGCACTCCCTCAGTACTGACCCTCCGACAGTACAGCACTCCCTCAGCGCTGACTCTCCGACAGTGCGGCATTCCCTCAGTACTGACCCTCCGACAGTGCGGCTCACCCTCAGCACTGACCCTCCGACAGTGCGGCTCTCTCTCAGCGCTGACTCTCCGACAGTACGGCGCTCCCTCAGCGCTGACGCTCCGACAGAGCAGCATTCCCTCAGTACTGACCCGCCGACAGAGCGGCACTCCCTCAGCACTGACCCTCCGACAGTGCGGCACACCCTCAGCACTGACCCTCCGACAGTGCGGCTCTCTCTCAGCGCTGACTCTCCGACAGTGCGGCTCGCCCTCAGTACTGACCCTCCGACAGTGCAGCACTCCCCCAGCACTGACCCACTGACAGTGCAGTATTCCCTCAGTACTGACCCTCTGACAGTGCTGCACTCCCTCAGCACTGACCCTCCGACGGTTCGGCTCTCCCTCAGCACTGAGCCTCCGACAGTGCGGCGCTCCCTCAGTACTGACCCTCCGACAGTGCAGCAATCCCTCAGTACTGACCCTCTGACAGTGCAGCACTCCCTCAGTACTGACCCTCTGACAGTGCAGCACTCCCTCAGTAATGACCCTCCAACAGTGCGGCGCTCCCTCAGTACTGACCCTCTGACAGTGCGGCTTTCCCTCGGTTCTGACACCCTGACAGTGCAGCACTCCCTCATCATTGACCCTCCCTCAGTGCAGCACTCCCTCAGCACTGACCCTCTGACAGTGCAGTATTCCCTCAGTACTGACCCTCTGACAGTGCTGCACTCCCTCAGCACTGACCTTCCGACGGTTCGGCACTCCCTCAGTACTGACCCTCTGACAGTGAGGCACTCCCTCAGTACTGACCCTCCGACAGTGCAGCTCTCCCTCAGCACTGACCCTCCGACAGTTCTGTGCTCCCTCAGTACTGACCCTCTGACAGTGCAGCACTCCCTCAGCACTGACCCTCCGACAGTGCAGCACTCCCTCAGCACTGACCCTCTGACAGTGCAGCGCTCCCTCAGCATTGACCCTCTGACAGTGCAGTGCTCCCTCAGTACTGGCCCTCTGACAGTGCAGCACTCCCTCAGCACTGACCCTCCGACAGTGCAGCACTCCCTCAGTACTGACCCTCCGACAGTGCAGCACTCCCTCAGTACTGACCTTCCAACAGTGCAGCGCTCCCTCAGCATTGACCCTCTGAAGTTCTGTGCTCCCTCAGAACTGTCCCTCTGACAGTGCTCCATCCCGTCAGCACTGACCCTCTGACAGTGCGGCACTCCCTCAGCACTGACCCTCCGACTGTGCGGCACTCCCTCAGCACTGACCCTCCGACAGTGCAGCACTCCCTCAGCATTGACCCTCTGACAGTGCAGCACTCCCTCAGCACTGACCCTCCGACAGTGCAGCACTCCCTCAGTACTGACCCTCTGACAGTGTAGCACTCCCTCAGCACTGACGCTCCGACAGTGCAGCACTCCCTCAGCACTGACCCTCTGACAGTGCAGCGCTCCCTCAGCATTGACCCTCTGACAGTTCTGTGCTCCCTCAGTACTGGCCCTCTGACAGTGAGGCACTCCCTCAGCACTGACCCTCCGACAGTTCTGTGCTCCCTCAGTCCTGACCCTCTGACAGTGCAGCACTCCCTCAGCACTGACCCTCCGACAGTGCAGCACTCCCTCAGTACTGACCTTCCAACAGTGCAGCGCTCCCTCAGCATTGACCCTCTGAAGTTCTGTGCTCCCTCAGAACTGTCCCTCTGACAGTGCTCCATCCCGTCAGCACTGAACCTCTGACAGTGCAGCACTCCCTCAGCACTGGCCATCCGACAGTGCGGTGCTCCGACAGTGCAGCACTTCCTCAGTACTGACCCTCCGACAGTGCGGCTCTCCCTCAGTACTGACCCTCCGACAGTGCGGCTCTCCCTCAGCGCTGACGCTCCGACAGTGCAGCACTCCCTCAGCACTGACCCTCCGACAGTGCAGCGCTCCCTCAGTGCTGACCCTCCGACAGTGCAGCACTCCCTCAGTGCTGACCCCCTGACAGTACAGCGCTCCCTCAGTACTGACCCTCCGACAGTGCAGCAATCCCTCAGTACTGACCCTCTGACAGTGCAGCACTCCCTCAGTACTGACCCTCTGACAGTGCAGCACTCCCTCAGTAATGACCCTCCAACAGTGCGGCGCTCCCTCAGTACTGACCCTCTGACAGTGCGGCTTTCCCTCGGTTCTGACACCCTGACAGTGCAGCACTCCCTCATCATTGACCCTCCCTCAGTGCAGCACTCCCTCAGCACTGACCCTCTGACAGTGCAGTATTCCCTCAGTACTGACCCTCTGACAGTGCTGCACTCCCTCAGCACTGACCTTCCGACGGTTCGGCACTCCCTCAGTACTGACCCTCTGACAGTGAGGCACTCCCTCAGTCCTGACCCTCCGACAGTGCAGCTCTCCCTCAGCACTGACCCTCCGACAGTTCTGTGCTCCCTCAGTACTGACCCTCTGACAGTGCAGCACTCCCTCAGCACTGACCCTCCGACAGTGCAGCACTCCCTCAGCACTGACCCTCTGACAGTGCAGCGCTCCCTCAGCATTGACCCTCTGACAGTGCAGTGCTCCCTCAGTACTGGCCCTCTGACAGTGCAGCACTCCCTCAGCACTGACCCTCCGACAGTGCAGCACTCCCTCAGTACTGACCCTCCGACAGTGCAGCACTCCCTCAGTACTGACCTTCCAACAGTGCAGCGCTCCCTCAGCATTGACCCTCTGAAGTTCTGTGCTCCCTCAGAACTGTCCCTCTGACAGTGCTCCATCCCGTCAGCACTGACCCTCTGACAGTGCGGCACTCCCTCAGCACTGACCCTCCGACTGTGCAGCACTCCCTCAGCACTGACCCTCCGACAGTGCAGCACTCCCTCAGCATTGACCCTCTGACAGTGCAGCACTCCCTCAGCACTGACCCTCCGACAGTGCAGCACTCCCTCAGTACTGACCCTCTGACAGTGTAGCACTCCCTCAGCACTGACGCTCCGACAGTGCAGCACTCCCTCAGCACTGACCCTCTGACAGTGCAGCGCTCCCTCAGCATTGACCCTCTGACAGTTCTGTGCTCCCTCAGTACTGGCCCTCTGACAGTGAGGCACTCCCTCAGCACTGACCCTCCGACAGTTCTGTGCTCCCTCAGTCCTGACCCTCTGACAGTGCAGCACTCCCTCAGCACTGACCCTCCGACAGTGCAGCACTCCCTCAGTACTGACCTTCCAACAGTGCAGCGCTCCCTCAGCATTGACCCTCTGAAGTTCTGTGCTCCCTCAGAACTGTCCCTCTGACAGTGCTCCATCCCGTCAGCACTGAACCTCTGACAGTGCAGCACTCCCTCAGCACTGGCCATCCGACAGTGCGGTGCTCCGACAGTGCAGCACTTCCTCAGTACTGACCCTCCGACAGTGCGGCTCTCCCTCAGTACTGACCCTCCGACAGTGCGGCTCTCCCTCAGCGCTGACGCTCCGACAGTGCAGCACTCCCTCAGCACTGACCCTCCGACAGTGCAGCACTCCCTCAGTGCTGACCCTCCGACAGTGCAGCACTCCCTCAGTGCTGACCCCCTGACAGTACAGCACTCCCTCATTACTGACCCTCTGACAGTGCAGCACTCCCTCAGTACTGACCCTCTGACAGTGCATCACTCCCTCAGCACTGACCCTCTGACAGTGCGGCGCTCCCTCAGTGCTGACCCTCTGGAGGTCCCTCAGCACTGACCCTCTGACAGTGCAGCACTCGCTCAGCACTGACCCTCTGACAGTGCGGCACTCCCTCAGTAATGACCCTCTGACAGTGCAGCTCTCCCTCAGTGCTGACCCTCCGACAGTGCAGCAATCCCTCAGCACTGACCCTCCGACAGTGCAGCACTCCCTCAGTACTGACCCTGTGACAGTGCAGCTCTCCCTCAGTACTGACCCTCTGACAGTGCGGCACTCCCTCAGCACTGAACCACTGACAATGCGGCGCTCCCTCAGCACTGACCCTCCGACAGTGCGGCTCTCCCTCAGCACTGACCCTCCGACAGTGCTGCACTCCCTCAGTACTGACCCTCCGACAGTGCGGCACTCCCTCAGTACTGACCCTCTGACAGTGCAGCACTCCCTCAGTACTGACCCTCCGACAGTGCAGCACTCCCTCAGCGATGACTCTCCGACAGTGCGGCATTCCCTCAGTACTGACCCTCCGACAGTGCGGCTCACCCTCAGCACTGACCCTCCGACAGTGCGGCTCTCTCTCAGCGCTGACTCTCCGACCGTGCGGCTCGCCCTCAGTACTGACCCTCCGACAGTGCAGCACTCCCCCAGCACTGACCCACTGACAGTGCAGTATTCCCTCAGTACTGACCCTCTGACAGTGCTGCACTCCCTCAGCACTGACCCTCCGACGGTTCGGCTCTCCCTCAGCACTGACCCTCCGACAGAGCGGCACTCCCTCAGCACTGATCCTCCGACAGTGCGGCTCGCCCTCAGTACTGACCCTCCGACAGTGCAGCACTCCCCCAGCACTGACCCACTGACAGTGCAGTATTCCCTCAGTACTGACCCTCTGACAGTGCTGCACTCCCTCAGCACTGACCCTCCGACTGTTCGGCTCTCCCTCAGCACTGACCCTCCGACAGTGCGGCGCTCCCTCAGTACTGACCCACCGACAGTGCGGCTCTCCCTCAGCACTGACCCTCCGACAGTGCAGCACTCCCTCAGTACTGACCCTCTGACAGTGCAGCTCTCCCTCAGTACTGACCCTCTGAAAGTGTGGCACTCCCTCAGTACTGACCCTCTGACAGTGCAGCACTCCCTCAGTAACGACCCTCCAACAGTGCGGCACTCCCTCAGTACTGACCCTCTGACAGTGCGGCTTTCCCTCGGTACTGACACCCTGACAGTGCAGCACTCCCTCATCATTGACCCTCCCTCAGTGCAGCACTCCCTCAGCACTGACCCTCTGACAGTTCTGTGCTCCCTCAGCACTGACCCTCTGACAGTGCGGCGCTCTCTCGGTTCTGACCCTCCGACAGTGCGGCTCTCCCTTAGTATCAACCTCCGACAGTGCGGCACTCCCTCACTATCACCCTCCGACAGTGCAGCGCTTCCGCAGCACTGACCCTCCGACAGTGCAGCACTCCCTCAGCACTGACCCTCCGACAGTGCAGCACTCCCTCAGCACTGACCCTCCGACACTGCAGCACTCCCTCAGCACTGACCCTCTGACAGTGCGGCACTCCCTCAGCACTGACCCTCCGACAGTGCGGCACTCCCTCAGCACTGACCCTCCGACAGTGCAGCACTCCCTCAGCATTGACCCTCTCACAGTGCAGCACTCCCTCAGCACTGACCCTCTGACAGTGCAGCACTCCCTCAGTACTGACCCTCTGACAGTGCAGCACTCCCTCAGTACTGACCCTCCGACCGTGCAGCACTCCCTCAGTACTGACCCTCCGACAGTGCAGCACTCCCTCAGTACTGACCTTCCAACAGTGCAGCGCTCCCTCAGCATTGACCCTCTGAAGTTCTGTGCTCCCTCTGAACTGTCCCTCTGACAGTGCTCCATCCCGTCAGCACTGAACCTCTGGCAGTGCAGCACTCCCTCAGCACTGGCCATCCGACAGTGCGGTGCTCCGACAGTGCAGCACTTCCTCAGTACTGACACTCCGACAGTGCAGCTCTCCCTCAGTACTGACCCTCTGACAGTGCGGCTCTCCCTGAGCACTGACGCTCCGACAGTGCAGCACTCCCTCAGCACTGACCCTCCGACAGTGCAGCACTCCCTCAGTGCTGACCCTCCGACAGTGCAGCACTCCCTCAGTGCTGACCCCCTGACAGTGCAGCACTCCCTCAGTACTGACCCTGTGACAGTGCAGCTCTCCCTCAGTACTGACCCTCTGACAGTGCGGCACTCCCTCAGCTCTGAACCACTGACAATGCGGCGCTCCCTCACCACTGACCCTCCGACAGTGCGGCTCTCCCTCAGCACTGACCCTCCGACAGTGCTGCACTTCCTCAGTACTGACCCTCCGACAGTGCGGCACTCCCTCAGTACTGACGCTCTGACAGTGCAGCACTCCCTCAGTACTGACCCTCCGACAGTACAGCACTCCCTCAGCGCTGACTCTCTGACAGTGCGGCATTCCCTCAGTACTGACCCTCCGACAGTGCGGCTCACCCTCAGCACTGACCCTCCAACAGTGCGGCTCTCTCTCAGCGCTGACTCTCCGACAGTGCGGCACTCCCTCAGTACTGACCCTCCGACAGTGCCGGACTCCCTCAGCACTGATCCTCCGACAGTGCGGCTCGCCCTCATTACTGACCCTCCGACAGTGCAGCACTCCCCCAGCACTGACCCACTGACAGTGCAGTATTCCCTCAGTACTGACCCTCTGACAGTGCTGCACTCCCTCAGCACTGACCCTCCGACGGTTCGGCTCTCCCTCAGCATTGAGCCTCCGACAGTGCGGCGCTCCCTCAGTACTGACCCACCGACAGTGCTGCACTCCCTCAGCACTGACCTTCCGACGGTTCGGCACTCCCTCAGTACTGACCCTCTGACAGTGAGGCACTCCCTCAGTACTGACCCTCCGACAGTGCGGCTCTCCCTCAGTACTGACCCTCTGAAAGTGCGGCACTCCCTCAGTAATGACCCTCCAACAGTGCTGCGCTCCCTCAGTACTGACCCTCTGACAGTGCGGCTTTCCCTCGGTTCTGACACCCTGACAGTGCAGCACTCCCTCATCATTGACCCTCCCTCAGTGCAGCACTCCCTCAGCACTGAACCTCTGACAGTGCAGTATTCCCTCAGTACTGACCCTCTGACAGTGCTGCACTCCCTCAGCACTGACCTTCCGACGGTTCGGCACTCCCTCAGTACTGACCCTCTGACAGTGAGGCACTCCCTCAGTACTGACCCTCCGACAGTGCAGCTCTCCCTCAGCACTGACCCTCCGACAGTTCTGTGCTCCCTCAGTACTGACCCTCTGACAGTGCAGCACTCCCTCAGCACTGACCCTCCGACAGTGCAGCACTCCCTCAGCACTGACCCTCTGACAGTGCAGCGCTCCCTCAGCATTGACCCTCTGACAGTGCAGTGCTCCCTCAGTACTGGCCCTCTGACAGTGCAGCACTCCCTCAGCACTGACCCTCCGACAGTGCAGCACTCCCTCAGTACTGACCCTCCGACAGTGCAGCACTCCCTCAGTACTGACCTTCCAACAGTGCAGCGCTCCCTCAGCATTGACCCTCTGAAGTTCTGTGCTCCCTCAGAACTGTCCCTCTGACAGTGCTCCATCCCGTCAGCACTGACCCTCTGACAGTGCGGCACTCCCTCAGCACTGACCCTCCGACTGTGCGGCACTCCCTCAGCACTGACCCTCCGACAGTGCAGCACTCCCTCAGCATTGACCCTCTGACAGTGCAGCACTCCCTCAGCACAGACCCTCTGACAGTTCTATGCTCCCTCAGTACTGACCCTCTGACAGTGCAGCACTCCCTCAGCACTGACCCTCCGACAGTGCAGCACTCCCTCAGTACTGACCCTCTGACAGTGTAGCACTCCCTCAGCACTGACGCTCCGACAGTGCAGCACTCCCTCAGCACTGACCCTCTGACAGTGCAGCGCTCCCTCAGCATTGACCCTCTGACAGTTCTGTGCTCCCTCAGTACTGGCCCTCTGACAGTGAGGCACTCCCTCAGCACTGACCCTCCGACAGTTCTGTGCTCCCTCAGTCCTGACCCTCTGACACTGCAGCACTCCCTCAGCACTGACCTTCCGACAGTGCAGCACTCCCTCAGTACTGACCTTCCAACAGTGCAGCGCTCCCTCAGCATTGACCCTCTGAAGTTCTGTGCTCCCTCAGAACTGTCCCTCTGACAGTGCTCCATCCCGTCAGCACTGAACCTCTGACAGTGCAGCACTCCCTCAGCACTGGCCATCCGACAGTGCGGTGCTCCGACAGTGCAGCACTTCCTCAGTACTGACCCTCCGACAGTGCGGCTCTCCCTCAGTACTGACCCTCCGACAGTGCGGCTCTCCCTCAGCGCTGACGCTCCGACAGTGCAGCACTCCCTCAGCACTGACCCTCCGACAGTGCAGCACTCCCTCAGTGCTGACCCTCCAACAGTGCAGCACTCCCTCAGTGCTGACCCCCTGACAGTACAGCACTCCCTCAGTACTGACCCTCTGACAGTGCAGCACTCCCTCAGTACTGACCCTCTGACAGTGCAGCACTCCCTCAGCACTGACCCTCTGACAGTGCGGCGCTCCCTCAGTGCTGACCCTCTGGAGGTCCCTCAGCACTGACCCTGTGACAGTGCAGCACTCGCTCAGCACTGACCCTCTGACAGTGCGGCGCTCCCTCAGTACTGACCCTCTGACAGTGCAGCTCTCCCTCAGTGCTGACCCTCCGACAGTGCAGCAATCCCTCAGCACTGACCCTCCGACAGTGCAGCACTCCCTCAGTACTGACCCTCCAACTGTGCAGCGCTCCCTCAGTACTGACCCTCTGACAGTGCGGCTTTCCCTCGGTACTGACACCCTGACAGTGCAGCACTCCCTCATCATTGACCCTCCCTCAGTGCAGCACTCCCTCAGCACTGACCCTCTGACAGTGCGGCGCTCTCTCGGTTCTGACCCTCCGACAGTGCGGCTCTCCCTTAGTATCAACCTCCGACAGTGCGGCTCTCCCTCAGTATCACCCTCCGACAGTGCAGCGCTTCCGCAGCACTGACCCTCCGACAGTGCAGCACTCCCTCAGCACTGACCCTCCGACAGTGCAGCACTCCCTCAGCACTGACCCTCCGACAGTGCAGCACTCCCTCAGCACTGACCCACCGACAGTGCAGCACTCCCTCAGCACTGACCCTCCGACACTGCAGCACTCCCTCAGCACTGACCCTCTGACAGTGCGGCACTCCCTCAGCACTGACCCTCTGACAGTGCAGGACACCCTCAGTACTGACCCTCTGACAGAGCAGCACTCCCTCAGCACTGACCCTCCGACAGTGCAGCACTCCCTCAGCACTGACCCTCCGACACTGCAGCACTCCCTCAGCACTGACCCTCTGACAGTGCGGCACTCCCTCAGCACTGACCCTCCGACAGTGCGGCACTCCCTCAGCACTGACCCTCCGACAGTGCAGCACTCCCTCAGCATTGACCCTCTGACAGTTCAGCACTCCCTCAGCACTGACCCTCCGACAGTGCGGCACTCCCTCAGCTCTGACCCTCCGACAGTGCAGCACTCCCTCAGCATTGACCCTCTGACAGTGCAGCACTCCCTCAGCACTGACCCTCTGACAGTTCTGTGCTCCCTCAGTACTGACCCTCTGACAGTGCAGCACTCCCTCAGCACTGACCCTCCGACAGTGCAGCACTCCCTCAGTACTGACCCTCTGACAGTGTAGCACTCCCTCAGTACTGACCCTCCGACAGTGCAGCTCTCCCTCAGCATTGACCCTCCGACAGTTCTGTGCTCCCTCAGTACTGACCCTCTGACGGTGCAGCACTCCCTCAGCACTGACGCTCCGACAGTGCAGCACTCCCTCAGCACTGACCCTCTGACAGTGCAGCGCTCCCTCAGCATTGACCCTCTGACAGTGCTGTGCTCCCTCAGTACTGGCCCTCTGACAGTGAGGCACTCCCTCAGCACTGACCCTCCGACAGTTCTGTGCTCCCTCAGTCCTGACCCTCTGACAGTGCAGCACTCCCTCAGCACTGACCCTCCGACAGTGCAGCACTCCCTCAGTACTGACCCTCCGACAGTGCAGCACTCCCTCAGCACTGACCCTCTGACAGTGCAGCACTCCCTCAGTACTGACCCTTCGACAGTGCAGCACTCCCTCAGTACTGAGCTTCCAACAGTGCAGCGCTCCCTCAGCATTGACCCTCTGAAGTTCTGTGCTCCCTCAGAACTGTCCCTCTGACAGTGCTCCATTCCGTCAGCACTGAACCTCCGACTGTGCAGCACTCCCTCAGCACTGACCCTCCGACAGTGCAGCACTCCCTCAGTGCTGACCCTCCGACAGTGCAGCACTCCCTCAGTGCTGACCCCCAGACAGTACAGCACTCCCTCAGTACTGACCCTCTGACAGTGCAGCACTCCCTCAGCACTGACCCTCTGACAGTGCGGCGCTCCCTCAGTGCTGACCCTCTGGAGGTCCCTCAGTGCTGACCCTCCGACAGTGCAGCAATCCCTCAGCACTGACCCTCCGACAGTGCAGCACTCCCTCAGTACTGACCCTGTGACAGTGCAGCTCTCCCTCAGTACTGACCCTCTGACAGTGCGGCACTCCCTCAGCACTGAACCACTGACAATGCGGCGCTCCCTCAGCACTGACCCTCCGACAGTACAGCACTCCCTCAGTACTGACCCTCTGACAGTGCAGCACTCCCTCAGCACTGACCCTCTGACAGTGCGGCGCTCCCTCAGTGCTGACCCTCTGGAGGTCCCTCAGTGCTGACCCTCCGACAGTGCAGCAATCCCTCAGCACTGACCCTCCGACAGTGCAGCACTCCCTCAGTACTGACCCTGTGACAGTGCAGCTCTCCCTCAGTACTGACCATCTGACAGTGCGGCACTCCCTCAGCACTGAACCACTGACAATGCGGCGCTCCCTCAGCACTGACCCTCCGACAGTGCGGCTCTACCTCAGCACTGACCCTCCGACAGTGCTGCACTCCCTCAGTACTGACCCTCCGACAGTGCGGCACTCCCTCAGTACTGACCCTCTGACAGTGCAGCACTCCCTCATTACTGACCCTCCGACAGTGCAGCACTCCCTCAGCGCTGACTCTCCGACAGTGCGGCATTCCCTCAGTACTGACCCTCCGACAGTGCGGCACACCCTCAGCACTGACCCTCCGACAGTGCGGCTCTCTCTCAGCGCTGACTCTCCGACAGTGCGGCTCGCCCTCAGTACTGACCCTCCGACAGTGCAGCACTCCCCCAGCACTGACCCACTGACAGTGCAGTATTCCCTCAGTACTGACCCTTTGACAGTGCTGCACTCCCTCAGCGCTGACCCTCCGGCGGTTCAGCTCTCCCTCAGTACTGACCCTCCGACAGTGCAGCACTCCCTCAGTACTAACCATCTGACATTGCGGCTCTCCCTCTGTACTGACCCTCTGAAAGTGCGGCACTCCCTCAGTACTGACCCTCTGACAGTGCAGCACTCCCTCAGTAATGACCCTCCAACAGTGCGGCACTCCCTCAGTACTGACCCTCCGACTGTGCAGCGCTCCCTCAGTACTGACCCTCTGACAGTGCGGCTTTCCCTCGGTAGTGACACCCTGACAGTGCAGCACTCCCTCAGCACTGACCCTCTGACAGTTCTGTGCTCCCTCAGCACTGACCCTCTGACAGTGCGGCGCTCTCTCGGTTCTGAACCTCCGACAGTGCGGCTCTCCCTTAGTATCAACCTCCGACAGTGCGGCTCTCCCTCAGTATCACCCTCCGACAGTGCAGCGCTTCCGCAGCACTGACCCTCCGACAGTGCAGCACTCCCTCAGCACTGACCCTCCGACAGTGCAGCACTCCCTCAGCACTGACCCTCCGACAGTGCAGCACTCCCTCAGCACTGACCCTCCGACACTGCAGCACTCCCTCAGCACTGACCCTCTGACAGTGCGGCACTCCCTCAGCACTGACCCTCTGACAGTGCAGCACTCCCTCAGTACTGACCCTCTGACAGTGCAGGACACCCTCAGTACTGACCCTCCGACAGTGCAGCACTCCCTCAGTACTGACCCTGTGGCAGTGCAGCACTCCCTCAGTACTGACCCTGTGGCAGTGCAGCACTCCCTCAGTACTGACCCTCTCACAGTGCAGCACTCCCTCAGTACTGACCCTCTGACAGTGCAGCACTCCCTCAGCACTGACCCTCTGACAGTGCAGCACTCCCTCAGTGCTGACCCTCTGACAGTGCTGCACTCCCTCAGAACTGTCCCTCTGACAGTGCAGCACTCCCTCAGTACTGACCCTCTGACAGAGCAGCACTCCCTCAGAACTGTCCCTCTCACAGTGCAGCACTCCCTCAGTACTGACCCTCTGACAGTGCAGCACTCCCTCAGCACTGACCCTCTGACAGTGCAGCACTCCCTCAGTGCTGACCCTCTGACAGTGCTGCACTCCCTCAGAACTGTCCCTCTGACAGTGCAGCACTCCCTCAGTACTGACCCTCTGACAGAGCAGCACTCCCTCAGAACTGTCCCTCTGACAGTGCAGCACTCCCTCTGTACTGACCCTCTGACAGTGCAGCACTGCCTCAACAGTGACCCTCTGACAGTGCAGCACTCCCTCAGAATTGTCCCTCTGACAGTGCAGCACTCCCTCAGAATTTTCCCTCTGACAGTGCTGCACCCTGTCAGCACTGAACATCTGACAGTGTGGCTCTCCCTCAGCACTATCCCTACAACAGTGTCAGACCCCCACCCCACCCACAGTCTGTGCGCCTAGCGCTTCCTGCACACGTCACACTGGCTGGGCCTTAATTGGCACGCCTACTTAACATGACAGCAAGGGGCAGCGTCTGCCCACCTTTGCCCGCCCTCCGGTGCTCACTCCCACCCTCCCCACCCTCCCCCTGCTCACTCCCACCCTCCCCAACCTCCCCTGCTCAGTCCCACCCTCCCCACCCTCCCCTGCTCACTCCCACCCTCCCCACCCTCCCCTGCTCACTCCCCACCCTCCCCACCCTCCCCTGCTCACTCCCACCCTCCCCACCCTCCCCTGCTCACTCCCCACCCTCCCCACCCTCCCCTGCTCACTCCCACCCTCCCCACCCTCCCCTGCTCACTCCCACCCTCCCCACCCTCCCCGTGCTCACTCCCACCCTCCCCACCCTCCCCACCCTCCCCTGCTCACTCCCACCCTCCCCACCCTCCCCGTGCTCACTCCCACCCTCCCCACCCTCCCCACCCTCCCCTGCTCACTCCCCACCCTCGCCGTGCTCACTCCCACCCTCCCCACCCTCCCCACCCTCGCCGTGCTCATTCCCACCCTCCCCACCCTCCCCTGCTCACTCCCCACCCTCCCCTGCTCACTCCCACCCTCCCCACCCTCCCCACCCTCCCCTGCTCACTCCCACCCTCCCCACCCTCCCCTGCTCACTCCCCACCCTCGCCGTGCTCACTCCCACCCTCCCCACCCTCCCCACCCTCCCCTGCTCACTCCCCACCCTCCCCTGCTCACTCCCACCCTCCCCACCCTCCCCTGCTCACTCCCCACCCTCGCCGTGCTCACTCCCACCCTCCCCACCCTCCCCTGCTCACTCCCCACCGTCGCCGTGCTCACTCCCACCCTCCCCACCTCCCCACCCTCCCCTGCTCACTCCCACCCTCCCCACCCTCCCCTGCTCACTCCCCACCCTCGCCGTGCTCACTCCCACCCTCCCCACCCTCCCCTGCTCACTCCCCACCCTCGCCGTGCTCACTCCCACCCTCCCCACCTCCCCACCCTCCCCTGCTCACTCCCACCCTCCCCACCTCCCCACCCTCCTCACCCTCCCCACCCTCCCCTGCTCACTCCCCACCCTCGCCGTGCTCACTCCCACCCTCCCCACCCTCCCCTGCTCACTCCCACCCTCCCCTGCTCACTCCCACCCTCCCCACCCTCCCCTGCTCACTCCCCACCCTCCCCTGCTCACTCCCACCCTCCCCACCCTCCCCTGCTCACTCCCCACCCTCCCCACCCTCCCCTGCTCACTCCCACCCTCCCCACCCTCCCCTGCTCACTCCCCACCCTCCCCTGCTCACACCCACCCTCCCCACCCTCCCCACCCTCCCCTGCTCACTCCCCACCCTCCCCTGCTCACTCCCACCCTCCCCACCCTCCCCACCCTCCCCTGCTCACTCCCACCCTCCCCACCCTCCCCTGCTCACTCCCCACCCTCCCCACCCTCCCCTGCTCACTCCCCACCCTCCCCTGCTCACTCCCACCCTCCCCACCCTCCCCGTGCTCACTCCCACCCTCCCCACCCTCCCCACCCTCCCCTGCTCACTCCCCACCCTCCCCACCCTCCCCACCCTCCCCACCCTCCCCTGCTCACTCCCACCCTCCCCACCCTCCCCTGCTCACTCCCCACCCTCCCCTGCTCACTCCCACCCTCCCCACCCTCCCCACCCTCCCCTGCTCACTCCCACCCTCCCCCGCTCACTCCCACCCTCCCCACCCTCCCCACCCTCCCCCTGCTCACTCCACCCTCCCCTGCTCACTCCCACCCTCCCCGCTCACTCCCACCCTCCCCACCCTCCCCACCCTCCCCTGCTCACTCCCACCCTCCCCGCTCACTCCCACCCTCCCCACCCTCCCCTGCTCACTCCCACCCTCCCCACCCTCCCCACCCTCCCCTGCTCACTCCCCACCCTCCCCTGCTCACTCCCACCCTCCCCACCCTCCCCTGCTCACTCCCCACCCTCCCCTGCTCACTCCCACCCTCCCCACCCTCCCCTGCTCACTCCCCACCCTCCCCTGCTCACTCCCACCCTCCCCACCCTCCCCACCCTCCCCTGCTCACTCCCCACCCTCCCCACCCTCCCCACCCTCCCCTGCTCACTCCCCACCCTCCCCACCCTCCCCACCCTCCCCTGCTCACTCCCCACCCTCCCCTGCTCACTCCCACCCTCCCCACCCTCCCCACCCTCCCCTGCTCACTCCCACCCTCCCCACCCTCCCCACCCTCCCCTGCTCACTCCCCACCCTCCCCTGCTCACTCCCACCCTCCCCACCCTCCCCGTGCTCACTCCCACCCTCCCCACCCTCCCCTGCTCACTCCCACCCTTCCCACCCTCCCCTGCTCACTCCCACCCTTCCCACCCTCCCCACCCTCCCCACCCTCCCCTGCTCACTCCCACCCTCCCCACCCTCCCCACCCTCCCCTGCTCACTCCCACCCTCCCCACCCTCCCCACCCTCCCCTGCTCACTCCCACCCTCCCCACCCTCCCCACCCTCCCCACCCTCCCCTGCTCACTCCCACCCTTCCCACCCTCCCCTGCTCACTCCCACCCTCCCCACCCTCCCCACCCTCCCCACCCTCCCCTGCTCGCTCCCACCCTCCCCACCCTCCCCTGCTCACTCCCCACCCTCCCCTGCTCACTCCCACCCTCCCCACCCTCCCCACCCTCCCCTGCTCACTCCCTCCCTCCCCACCCTCCCCTGCTCACTCCCACCCTCCCCACCCTCCCCACCCTCCCCGTGCTCACTCCCATCCTCCCCACCCTCCCCTGCTCACTCCCACCCTCCCCACCCTCCCCACCCTCCCCTGCTCACTCCCACCCTCCCCACCCTCCCCTGCTCACTCCCACCTTCCCCACCCTCCCCACCCTCCCCTGCTCACTCCCACCTTCCCCACCCTCCCCACCCTCCCCTGCTCACTCCCACCCTCCCCGCTCACTCCCACCCTCCCCTGCTCACTCCCACCCTCCCCGCTCACTCCCACCCTCCCCACCCTCCCCTGCTCACTCCCCACCCTCCCCTGCTCACTCCCACCCTCCCCACCCTCCCCTGCTCACTCCCACACTCGAGGGTACTTACTTAAGAGATTCACAGAGTCTGCTCTTGACTTTTTAACAAAAAGATAAAAAATGTATCAAACAAGAAACATTAACTCTATTAAACGAGACAACAAAAAGGTTGGAAACATTTCAACACAGGTACCAAGAAAAATATGATTTAAACTCACTCTTCATCTTTTATCCTAGCAATACCCTTACAGGAGACCCAACCCTCCAGTGAAGATGCCCCACTGTCCCCACAGCAAGGCTCGAGCTGGCTCACTTTCACTGTTCTCTTTTCCAATGTGACCTCTGAACATTCCTTCAATGGTCCTTCCACAATCGCCCCCCCTCCCCCCCAACTGAGATATCCCAAGAAACCTCACTATAACTTGAACTTTGGAGCAATACATATAAGTCCCCTAAACTCATTCCCCCCCGCAAGCAGGCAGCATTTCCAACCAGAGTCTGCAACCTCTGCTATACACATACCAATTGAACTGCTTTGCTTTTCTCTGTGTCTCTGGGGTCTCTCTCTCTCTCTCTCTGAACGCCTGTCGCTAGGCAGCAACACGGTATCTTTTACTTTGTGTTTCTCTTAGTTTCGAGAGTTGCAAACCCTTTTCATGATGTATGTAGATAAGCAAGGCCCCAGCTCACAGAGAGAAAACGCTAATATGAAACCAGAATCATGTTTCTTTTTCTTATTCACAAATACAAAATATAAATTATTTAAAACCATATCAAGTTGCTAACATTCCTCACCAACAAAGAGAAGGTACAGTTGGGTTCAGCATTGGTGACCCTGCTGGGCTCAGATGTAGGTTTTTAGTGACTTGATTCTATCTTTGCGTTTCGTTTGATTTGAAGATGAGACCACTAGACACATCCATACGAATTAGGAGCAGGTGTAGGCCACTCGGCCCCTCGTGCCTGCTCCCCCATTCAATAAGATCATGGCTGATCTGTTTGTAACATCAACCCTACATTCCTGCCTACCCCTGATAACCTGTCACCTCCTTCTTAATCAAGAATATATCTACCTCCACCTTAAAAATATTCAAAGACTCTGCTTCCACCGCCTTTTGAGGAAGAGAGTTCCAAAGACTCACAACCCTCTGAGAGAAAAGCATTCTCCTCATCTTGGTCTAAAATGAGCAACTCCTTATTTTTAAACAGTGGCCCCTAGTTCTAGATTCTCCCACAAGAAAAAACATCATCTCCACATCCACCCTGTCAAGTCCCCTCAGGATCTTATACATTTCTATCAAGTCACCTCTTCCTCTTCTAAACTCCAGTAGATACAAGCCTAGTCTGTCCAACCTTTCCTCATAAGACAGCCCACCCATTCCTGTCTGATGCTTGTGGTACCCCAAGAGTAGCCCTTGTGAGGGAAAAGAGATTGTTGTCTAATGGTTACGGCCATTGTGTTAAAAGAGCCACTGACTGCACCACAGTATGAGATGGAGCAGCTCTGGTTTATTATCGAGCTGAGACCATCTCTTTCTATTTTCAGGTTGCCTACAATGGCAGACAAGAGTGAACTCAAAGCTGAGCTGGAGCGCAAAAAGCTACGGTTAGCACAGATCCGAGAGGAGAAGAAGCGAAAGGAGGAGGAGAAGAAGAGAAAGGATGTGAGTCTTTAAATTGTTGGCCAACGTCTAACCAGCACACTGTTTATGTTTGAGAATATCCTCATTGAGATCAGAAGCCCAGGTCAGACACATGTTAGAGCTGCCCAAAGCTATCCCAATGCATTTCAAAGCCAAGCTTGAAATAGGGGTATCTGCAGGAGCTGATACCCCTATGAGGGGGGCTGTCACTATCATGTGATACAACAATTAGAATGGTTTTCTGTTCTGGACTTTTTAATTATGTTCATAGCTCCACAAACTCCTTTATCCCAGTACTCCAGGATTAGGCAGTCCAATATTGATTAACCTTATTTTCAGCAATAAAAACAGAAAGTGCTGGAAAAACTCAGCGTGTCTGGTAGAATTTGAGCAGAGAAAAACAGAGTTAACGTTTCGAGCCCATACGACTCTTCTTCAGAGCTAAAGAGAAGTAGAAATATGATGGATTTTATATTGTTGACAAGGGAGTGGAGCAAGACAGAAGGTCAGTGCTAGGTGGGGGCTCAGGAGAGATTGACAAAGATCTCATAGCCACAGGACAAAGGGGGTGGAAATGGTAATGGTAAAGACTAAAGAAGGTGCTGATGGTGGCATAAAGTTGAGAAAGCAGAATGTGTGAATAGCAGCACAATAGTCAGCACTCTGCGAAAGCAAGTTAACAGGTGGCCCTGTGTAAGGGGGTGGGTTAGGGGGAAAAAAGGATACATTTTTTAAAAAAATAAATGAATAAATACAAAACTTTTAACATTGGATTGAAAAAGAGTTCATGGTCTGAAGTTATTGAACTCAGTATTAATTCCGGAAGACTGTGAGGTGCCAGATCAGAAGATGAGGTGCTGTTGCTCCAGTTTGCACATTGATTTGAGTATTTATGTTAAAAGCATTCTCTTCTACCGAATTCATACAATCATACTGCACAGGAACAGGCCATTCAGTCCATTGTATCTATGTTGGTTATTTCAGAAAGCTATCCCAATTAGTCCCATTCCACCTTTTCTTACTCTGTAACCCTGAATCATTGAAACATAGAAACTAGGAGCAGGAGTAGGCCATTCAGCCCTTCGAGCCTGCTCCACCATTCAACGTGGTCACAGCTGATCCTCTATCTCAATGCCGTACTCCTGCTCTCTTCCCACACCCATTGACCCCTTTAGAGTCCAGAAATCTATCCATTTCCTTCTTAAATATATTCATCGTCTTGGCCTCCACAGTCTCCTGTGGTAGAG
Source organism: Carcharodon carcharias (assembly GCF_017639515.1). NCBI lineage: Eukaryota > Metazoa > Chordata > Chondrichthyes > Lamniformes > Lamnidae > Carcharodon > Carcharodon carcharias. The sequence goes on along the minus strand of NW_024470871.1, from coordinate 56,627 downwards.
AATTCCACAGGTTCACCACCCTCTGAGTGAAGAAGTTTCTCCTCATCTCAGTCCCAAACAGCCTATCCTGTATCTTGAGACTGTGACCCCTTGTTCTAGACCCCCCAGCCAGAGGAAACATCATCCCTGGATCCAGTCTGTCCAGCCCTGTCAGAATTTTATACGTTTCAATGAGATCCCCTCTCATTCTTCTAAACTCCAGTGAATACAGGCCTAGTCGGCCCAATCTCTCCTCATACGACAATCCTGCCATCCCAGGAATCAGTCTGGTGAACCTTCACTGCACTCCCCCTATGGCAAGCATATCCTTTCTTAGGTAAGGAGACCAAAACTGCACACAGTACTCCAGATGTGGTCTCACCAAGGCCCTGTCCAGCTGCAGTAAGACATCCTTGCTCCTGTACTCAAGTCCTCTCACAATGAAGGTCAACATACCATTTGCCTTAACTGCTTGCTGCACCTGTATGCTTGCTTTCGGTGATTGGTGTACAAGGACACCCAGGTCCCTTTGTCCATCAACATTTCCCAATCTCTCACCATTTAAATAATACTCTGCCATTCTGTTCCTCCTACCAAAGCGTAAAACTTCACACTTATCCATATTATACAGCATCTGCCATGTATTTGCCCACTCACTCAACCTGTCTAAATTGCCTAGAAGCCTCTTAATATCCTCCTCAATGCTCACATTCCCACCTAGTGTTGCATTGTCAGCAAACTTGGAAATATTACATTTGGTTCCCTCATCCAGATCATTGATATAATTGTGAATAGCTGGGGCCAATTCTCAATCCATGCCAATATATTACCCCCAATCCCATGTGCTTTAATTTTGCACACTAACTTCTTATGTAGGACTTTATCAAAAGCTTTCTGAAAATCCAAATATACCACATCCACTGGTTCTCCCTTATCTATTCTGCTAGTTACATCCTCACAAAACTCCAGTAGGTTTGTCAAACATGATTTCCCTTTCATAAATCCACGTTAACCTTGTCTAATCCCACATTGATATTTTCTAAGTGTCCTGTTAGCACATCCTTTATAATAGACTCTAGCATTTTCCCTACTACTGATGTTAGACTAACTGGTCTGTAATTCCCTGTTTCTCCCTCCATCCTTTTTTAAATAGTGGGGTTATATTTGCCGTCCTCCAATCTGCCGGGAATGTTCCAGAATCTACAGAATTTTGGAAGATGACAACCAACACATCCACTATTTCCGTGGCCACCTCCTTTAGTACCCTGGGGTGTAGATTATCAGGCCCTGGGGATTTATCGGCTTTCAGTCCCATTCATTTCTCCAGCACTATTGGTTTAGTAATACTAATTTCCTTCAATTCTTCCTTCTCACTAGACCTTTGGTTCCTTAGTATTTCTGGGAAGTTACTTGTGTCTTCCTCTGTGAAGACAGAACTAACGTAGTTGTTTAATTTCTCTGTCATTTCCTTGTTCTCTTATAAATTCTCCTGTTTCCGACAGTAAGGGACCGATATTTGCCTTTACTAATCTTTCTCTTTTTACATAATTATAGAAGCTTTTACAGTCCGCTTTTACTTTCCTTGCAAGTTTACTCTCATACTCTATTTTTCCCCTCTGAGTCAATCTCTTGGTCCTCCTTTACTGAATTCTAAACTGCTCCTGATCCTCAGGATTGCTACTTTTTCTAGCAGCTTTATATGACTCCTCTTTGGATCTAAAACTATCCTTAATTTCTTCTGTTAGCCATGGTTGGGCTGCTTTTCCTGTTGTGTTTTTGTGCCAGAATGAAATGTATAACTGTTGCAAAGCATACATTCATTCCTTAAGTATTAGCCAATGTCTATCCACCATCACGCCTTTTAATGAAATTCCCCAACCTATCTTAGCCAACTCACACCTCAGACCTTCATAGTTTCCTTTGTTAAGGTTTAGGAACCTAGTTTCAGATCAGGCTACTTCACTTTCCAACCTAATGAAGAATTATCATGTTATAGTCACTATTCCCTAAAGGACCCCGCACAACAAGATTATAAATTAACCCCTTCTCACTGCACAATACAGCCTGTTCCCTAGTCGGTTCCTCAACATACTGGTCTAAAAAAACCCATTTCGTATTCACAGCAGGAATTCATCCACCACGGTATTATTGCTAATTTGGTTTAAAATTACCCATGTAGCTCCCTTGTTACATGCATCTCTAGTTTCCTGTTTAATGCTATCCCCTACCTTACCATTACTGTTTGGAGACCTATAGACAACTCTCACTAATGTTTACTGCCGCTTGTTGCTTCTTAGCTCCACCCAGACTGATTCTACATCTAGATTTTCTGAGTCAATCTCTCACTATCACTCTGAGGGGGATATTGAATGTTCTCAAGGTAAGGAGAGGGGGATATTGAATGTTCTCGATGAGGTGAGTGCAGAATGTGTTTCACTATAAATCAGGCATGTAGAACCAGGGGATACAAACTTCAGTTCAGAGAAGTATATCTTGTTTGAAAGCCTTAATTCAAATGTGACACATGTGAGGGATGATCTACAAAGAGACAGGGGAGTTTCTAACGCAGTTGTCAAAGTGTTGTTAGCTCTAACAAGTTATTTCTCATCTTTGGTTTCCCAATGTACTTTGTATTGAAGTTGAAGGAATGATTTATTTGAGAGTGGATATTAAAGGGAATTTAAACAGTGGAAGAGCAGTGGGAAACAGGGAAGAGGTGGCAGCAAATAGCCAAGGAAAGATATGTAGAGTTTGGAACTTTCTGGGTAGCAGGCTACCCAAGATAAAACTGTCAAACTCCTTTGGTGTTACACATTGTGCTATAAGTCATGACTAAACGGCTCTGTTTGTGATCAAGGGATTTCTTATTTACAAACACTGAACCTTTACAGTTTTCCTGGCTTGGATCTGGATGAGGTGCAGTGCAGAGTATGCATAGACTTTTGTGAGATACTGGAAAAGCCTCAAGCAGTGAATCCTCTTAACCTGCTTTCAGGGTGATTTCAAGAAGGAGACCCTTTCTGCCTCACAGGATGAGCTGGACCTGGAGAGAAAGCGGAAAGAGACCGAGGCATTGCTTCAGAGCATTGGCATAACTACAGAGCCCTCAATAGGTGAGTCTGCAAAGTGTTCAAGACCGGGCTACAAAACCTTTCTTGGAGGAACTGGGTTGAAATAAGAAGGTCTTCCTCTGGTTAACCATTTGTTTCAGTTCTTTCTGCTCAAATTGCCCCTCTTGGAATATGAATGACACAATTTTAAAGCTTTGGTAGTGGAACATAACTTGGCTGTTTTTAATTGGTTTCAGATTGTGTGTGTGACTGACTGATTCTGAATCCCACACTTTTTCTGTTGAAGTTCGGCAGTGTGATGGTTAATATGGAGATGACCAAAAATGATCTTAATAGTTTAACATTTGACAAAAATCTAAGGAGAACCATTATGGGCTTTAGCACCTTTGAACTTAGCCAGCCTGGACGAAATGTATCGCAGGGTGCCAGGAGAAGCATCATTTCTAATCCTGTCTGGAGGACAGCTAACACTGTATTAAGTTTAAATAGTGAAGACACGAAAGCCCAAGTAGTTACAGGTTAAGTGACCTAACACTGTAGTAAGTTTAAATAGTGAAGACACTAAAGCCCAAGTAGTTACAGGTTAAGTGGCTTTACCTTTGGAAAATTGTTGGAAAAAATCTGAGATGGTGTATGTAGTCACTTGGATATCCTGGATTATTCCAGGACAGTCAGGGTGGATTTGTTACGGGTAAGGTTGGGTGTGACTGATTGAGGTCAGAAGGAGGGTTGATGAGGGCAGCATTTTTGATGTAGTCTCCATGGGTTTTAGTTAAGGCTTTTCACAAGGTCCCACAGAAAGTAACAGCCCATGGGATCCAAGGGAAAGTAGGGAGTTGGATTGGAAAAGTTCTCAGTGACAGGATAAGGGCTGATCTTGTGACTGGAAGGCTGTTTCCAGTGGTGTTCAGCAGGGCTCAGTACTGAGTCCCTTACTGTTCATTTTATATATTAATGATTTAGACTTAAATGTATGGGGCATGATTTAAGAAGTTTGCAAATTTGATGTAAATTGGCGGTGTTGTTGATTGTGAGGGGGCTGCAGGGAAATACCAATGGGCTGCTCAGATAGGCAGG